>NC_061529.1:21910000-22160000 GCF_022379125.1 Scophthalmus maximus | reverse complement strand
AGGTACAGTACAAGGAAACATGTTTTCAAGTCTTTGTATTTATTTGTCCTGTCAGTAAAGGTCCTCCCACATTATGCAGGGACAGGAGTTATCCCTCCTCGGCTGAAATCGAAGCAGACCTTTTCACAGAATCCGTGAGCTTATACAGCAGCGATCCCAGCCTGCACTTTCTGATCCTTCAAAATCCCAATGTGGAAGTTTCACAACCGCAGAGTCACACTTTTTACATATGTTTAGATGAGAGAACGATGAAAAGCACAATGTGGCATTAGCCTCAAATCTGCTGAAATCAGAGCTGGTTCTTACGACGGCCCGACTTTTCACAACGCAGGGCGTTCGTTCCAGGATCCCGACCACAGCTGTCAGAAAGTCTCACTTTTCATTTAGGTTTGGTTTTCATGACTGGGGCCACGGTCAGCGTTATTACATCTGGACAGTGACAAGCCAACACAAGCCTCGGGGCATGCCGAGTTCTCTTCAGTGCTACACTCTGCTCAGTTAGTCAGACTGATGAACCTGGGCCTAGACAAATAGAGAATAAATCACTGAATGAGTTCTTTTCTCATTACATAATGTATAATATTATACATTTGAGATAGACAAAATGTTGTGACTTAGTCATTTTGAAAAATGTGTACATAATATCACAACATTGACTTAATACTTAAAATCAACACCTTTGTTTTTCTCAAAAATGTAATTAAATATCATATCATACTTCTCTCTTCTTGATCACTCAACAGAATTGCACAGTGAGGTCACAGGTTTCATTTTGATCGTTGAAATTGTCTGTTACTGTTCTGCGCTTTTATCTGAATAAATTCTTTTCTAGAGAACTATGATTTGTTTTCCTTTTCTTCCTATATTAAGAGTAACAGTGACTCGTCGTTGATAGAAAGCAGCACATGATTAGCAGCGCTTTATTAATGTGTGTGAATGGTTGAAGGTGACTTTCCTGTAAAGCACTCTCAGTGGTCAATAAGACTATATAAGTACAGTCCATTAACATTTGAAGGAAGGCTCTTTGTTAATGTCTGATTCCTGCAGGCGTTGACTATACTCCAATGGCCCTGGGTTGCTGTTGTTGTTTAAATGACATTAATTAATTTTTCATTATTTAGGAAATTGAATCATCATGTATTAATTTGATTATTTTCAGCTCAAAATTCCAAATTTGATTAATGCTTTCTGGAAAAGCTTTTCATTTCTTCTTTCTGATAAAATGTCTTTTCTTTTCTCATCAAGTCATGAAAATTAACTTTTCTTTGAAATTATGATTCACTTCTCTTAAAGTGTTACTTAATGTTAGAATTGTGGCCCGAGTACTCAGTCGATCTTAATTCGAGTATTATTCAAGACATAGTATAAAACTGAGCCAAGTGAACCACGGTGACACTTTAAGTGAGCGACACTAAAGTTTTGATGTCATTTGATTCATGGTTCAAATAACAAAATGTGTTCGAATGGCTATTTTAACTACCATGATCAATCATCACAGTCTCCATCTGTACAGTGACTGACTCATGTGTAGTAGATCTAAATTGATTCAGGCTTCTTTTTGGGTCCAGTGGGCAACGGCACACTTCTGGACTTATTTTTTGCACATGGAAAAATGTCATCAGAAACTTTAATCAGAGAGTTTAGAAATAGCAGCCCTCCAACAATAGCATATCTATTTGCTCTAGTAGTAAATGTTGGGTTTCCAAGCTGCAGTCAAAAGCCAGTTGTCGAAGATCTCTCAGTTCCACGTTCCAGTCCTGAACTGACAATCACAAAAGGCTATCTGGGACTCCATCAGAGCGGGGGTGGGGGGGGCTGTGGTGTAACGTGGGTCTGTTTGATATGACAGAATTTGAGAAGTCTTGGTCTGGGCTACCAACCAATTCCCCTAGACGTCCCGATATTAACCGCACAGCAGCCAAGTCGTTTTGTCTCCAGGACGTTCTACTGCCCTGAGCCAAATGACTCTTTCAAACAGAATACTCCCCCTTGATCAAAGCACTGCCACATCCCACTGGCCAAAAATATTCCGTTACATGCTGACCTACACACTGATTAGCAAACTCTTTACCTCTTCAGAAGTCCTCTTCGGCACATCTCAGGGTGTTGACTTTTGAAAGGGAATACACAGTGGAGGCACCACTCTGATCTCACCACTTTGGAGAGTTGCCATTGGCCTGGAAAATCAAAATGCTGCCCGACAGGGTCACGGGAATGTTCCTTTTAGATGTCAAAATGAACACGGATGGAAAGATTAACCCAATCGTGGACCTTCTCTTCATCCCTAACAGTCCTTTTTATGTTTTTGCCTGTTAAATATTCACCCGAAGAACTTCCTTCCCGTGAAGTTAAATCCACGTGTGGCTGGGTTAATGCTTCTACACAGTAATCCCCAACCAGGGAAATTGTCTATAGTTGCAATGGAATTCATGGAACGATTGCAGTAGCTCAAATAATTTGACCAACTAGGTTTACATACTGGTTTGATGCTAAACTCTAGTAACTACAAAGTCAGAATAACCAGTTACCAGCTATAAACTGAAAAGCTATAATAAGAGACCACTGCTTTTGCAAATTGCTCATTCTGTTGAATGCTCTGCTGTGTAGTGAGCTTGTCAGAAAACCAGGCCACAATCAATCGGACTCGTCTGAAGGCTTTAGCCCGGAGTTCAGCCTGACTTTCCTCCTAAATAAAGAGGGGCAGCTGTCACTTTGTCTGCTGGTAGAGAGTGACCAGAGCAAAGTCAACCAGCAGGCGGAGGGAAGTATGGATGGATGGGTAGATGGATGGGCGGAAGAATGGATGGCTGATAGGGAGGCTATAGGTTTGGGCATTGTTGAATCCCTGTGCTTATTTAGTTGTTGTTGTCGTGTCGGTTGTGTATCAGGTGGCATTTTTGCGGCATGGCTGCCAGGACCTGACCGCTGAGCGAAGACGTCAGTCAGTGGACACTGACAGCAGTGAATAAGAGCTCGGAGGGACAGAACGGCAGATGAGAGGATGGACTTTGACCTTCCCCCTATCTGTTTAAACCCCCCCCCCCCCCCCCACACACACACACACACGCACAGACACACTCGCTCCCTCAGCACGGTACTCAAAAACAACACAAAGTGATTGGTGATTCACTGGGGGTCTGAGCCCTGAGAGCTTCACATGGAGGATACAGTGGCCCAATGTCTTTGTCCTTCAGAGAACACACACACACAGAGCAGCACATGTAGCAAAACTGATGGACGGACCAAATATGACTCATGGAGATTATATTGAACCAAAAATCTGAGATATATATATACATATATATATACAAATAGGGGTTGAGAAATCAGTTTTCGTTAGGGGCCAAACCAAAAAGATCATTTGACATGAAAACAGAGTGCAAAATGCATGAAGTGCCTTGTTTTTTTTTTTTAAAGATAATTTTTTTGGGGCTTTTTCTGCATTTAATTCAACAGGACAGCTAGGTGAGTAGAGGAGAGGACATGCATGAGACTGTCACAGGTTGGATTTGAGCCCTGGACCTCTGCATCGAGGCATTAACCTCAAAATGTATGTGTGCCTGCTCTATCCACTGAGCCACCTCAGCCACAAAATCCACTGATTGGTGAAGGTCTTCCAGCACGTGAAGGAAGTGTTGGCCTCCACTCTCTCGCTTTACCTGGCTTTGTTTGGGGGCGTGCCAGACCAGCCGCTGGGCGTGGCTTATGCACTTATTTACTTACTTACTTATGCATCGGCCAGAAGACAGCAGATTTTGAGTTTTTTTAACTTCTACATACACAAGAACATATAACAGACTAGATGATGCTGAATATCTTTTTTACAAAACGTGTATTGCTTTAGAATCGGCGACTGCCCCTTTAACTGACACATAACCCCAAAAAATTTTATGAAAGTTGTGTTTGTGATACTGCGGAGGAGCAAACATAGAGGGGACCAGGCCCTAGAGTAAGATCACTCTGTTGAATTCAACAATGAAGAAGAACTGGACAAACGGGACATCAGTGATCCATTGCTGTCGATTGGTCGATTGAGCATGCGGCTGCTCTCCTCCACTCACTGAAGTCCAGAGAGACACATGAGCGAAATATTGTGGACTCTTTAAGATTAATTAAAAAAATATCACTAAAGGGCTCACAGTCGTCTCCAAATCGAATGAGGAAGTTGCCAATGTTGGCCACACTGACTGGTCGGGCTTCACCAGGCTGACTAGATCATGTGGGTCTGTGCTGTCTTCATGGTGCCCTCTCACAACAACAGGTCAGCAAGGTCCGTTACCATCAGTAGTGAAACTGATGGGTTGTGGGTCTTCATGATGGCACATGAAGCTAGTAACAACGATGGAGACACCCGAAAACCAGGCAGGAGCATTTTATTGGTTGATAATATGAGAAAAGGTGAAAGAAGAAATGGTGTTGTAGCAGATGTGTGACTTAGACAGACGTGAGCCATTGCAGAACCTCCCGAGCACGATCCTGACTCCTTCCACAGTCCCTGGCACTGCTCACTAGAAGCCTGGTGGGCCGGGCTCCTAATGGGAACCAGATTCAGGCAAGTGTCACCATGGAATTCAGCGGAGGGGGTAAAACCGAGGAGGCTGGCTTCAACTTGTGCCAAGTCCGGCAGCCTTGCAGTGTCAATTCAGCAGAACTCTGCCGACACTGCATCCCCGTCCAAACCCACTCCTGGTTCTGCAGAGCGGGGGTGGTCCCGCTCCTTCGAAACTCTCCGCTGCAGGGCTCTGCTGTCGGCCGAGGCCCTGGATGAATAACTTTGTGAGATGCACCCACCGTCTGATTCTGATTGGTATTCACATGGGGGAAGCACTCTGGCCCTTTAATTTGAACCAGAAGAGAAAGAGGAGGAGAGGAAAGATCGGGACAGTATTGATAATAATTATTCTTCATGCAAAGGACATAAAAGGACAGAACTTCTGCATTGTCATGCACTCCCCAGCCAGGCAGGGAAACAGAAGTGACCTCAGTAGACCAGGATGCAATGCAGCGAAACAAACATGTTGTCTAATAGAGCGCAACAGTGACCGCCCACTTCTTTTACGGCTCCAGAAGTAAATTTCCCATTCATTCATTCTCTCCATTGACATTTTCATAAAATCCTTATATAAAGACTTTTTAAGCTTCCAAGTACATCTTGGAACTCGGTGTTCGGAGCTCAGAAGTCGGGGTTGGTGGGGTTCCTCCGACCCTCTGAAACGGAATTCCAACTCGAGAAGGCGTTTGAGTGTCAACCTCCGACTCGCAGGTCTGTAATTTCGAATCCTTAGGTATAATGGAACCTAGTTCTGAGAACAATGGAACGCAACATAACTACCCGACATGAAGTTAGGGTTAGCGATCTCCACCAATCAGAGTCCTCGATGTCACACTTTAAGATTGTGGGTAGTGTAGTATTTCTCATTGGTATCGTGAATAAAAGATGTTTTTCTTAAAACAAGGTTGATTTCATACGGACCTGTATCTTCTACATGTGCATATACCATCGTTTCACAACCTTGTAGCTCGTGGTGAATCTACCTTGGATGGTTTACGACATTATGTCTCATTTTTAAATTGTCAATGGAGAATATGAATGGGATTCTCACTTCCGGAACCTCACTGTTGCGCCACAAGGGTGATGCTCACAGGACGCCTGCCACCACTGTCAGTTTGTCTCCATATCTGCATATAGAGCCTCCCCGGGTTGTCAGGGGTCTTCTGGGAGATGTAAGACGTAGAAGTCGAGTGCCACAGATTGATGACAGTAGAACAGAGTATTCAAGGGAGGTGTAATCAGCCTGCATTTATTCTGCTAACGGTCACATTCCTCTTTCATCAATCAAATTAATTACACTGACTGCAACAAGTGCTGTGCTTGTTTCAGAACTCTGACAGTTTTGTTTCTCGGGTTACACTTACCTTAACTATTTCCAAACTCATTTTGAAACCCGGACTAAACTGCTGGGCACTGATTTGATGTATTTCAGCTTTTTCTTTTCTTTTCTTTTTGGCAAATCTATTCCAATTCCGGGTCATGTAATTGTCTTCTGTCTGTTATGTGGTAAAAGACAAGACTAGGGGGCATTCACAAAACATGGCTCCAGTCTTTGAAAAATCGGGAACATGAGCGTGTGTCACAGGAAACCAGGAACACTTCCTGCTCCTGCTCCTCACCTACTTAATTTTAAAAAGCTCTGAGTGCTTCTGTCACCAGGCAGCCAACCACAGAGCAGGAAGACATAACAACGCTCGAAAGGTGTCTGAGCAAACATAGAAGAGCACGCAAATTAAGAAAAGCTGGTAATTTAAGTGTCTTTTTTTTCAAATGGATAGAAAACTGGAGCCAATTAAAGCTGACATTGAGAAAGTACATCCTGGACAGGGCTGTCATATGGAGACAACCCTTCACTCTCACAGTCACAGTCTCCGGTTCACCTGCATGTCTTTTGGATTGTGGAAGGAAGCAGGAAGCTCCACACAGAAAGGCCCCAACCCAGATCCTTGTTGCTGTGACCCTACAGTGCTAATCACTGCAACCTGACCTTGACCCTGACCTGACCCTATCTGCATGCACATATTTTACAGTCAAAAAAGGAATAATGGAAGATTAACCTTAAAAAAAAACTTTGATAAAGCCACTGCACATTTGGGGAGAATAAAGTAAAGCAGGTGGCAAGAATACATTGCTAATGTCATGTTTTTCATCAGGTCTTGAGAAAATTACCTGGGTGTCTCAACGACTAGATTCTGATTTGTTCAGCAGCAGCTGCTCTCTGACTGTTTGTCTGAGCGGGTAGTGGACAGTGACTTTTTACAGATTTTTCTCTGAAAACAGCTGCTGCAGAATATGAGGCACTTCTGTGGGGGGGGGGGGGGGGGGGGGGGTTCTCTGTCAGCAACCCCCTCTCACCTCTTTCACATCACAATCGTTCCTCCCACCCATTTTTGATACAACACATACTATAACAATACCCTCTGTCCAACTCTACAAGGTGACACGCTGACAAATATACAGTTGGATGCCCCCCCCCCATGTCCTGGACTGTCAGACACTGTGTGTCAGACAGAGGAGGCTGAGGTCCTCAAACATCTGCCAGATGTGGGCTGAGAATGTTCTATGAGTCTGTGGTGGCCAGTGCTGTCCAATCTGCCTTGTGTCCTGGGGCAGCAGGGTGACGGTTCCAGGCACCAACAGAAGGAATAAACTCATTGGAAAGGCCAGTGATGTTGTTGGGATGCAGCTGGACTTTCTGACAGCGGTGTCAGGAAGGAGGATGCTGTCCAGCTTACAGACCATGACATGCTGGCTAAGCACTGGAGTACATTTAGTAATGGACTTATTGCACCAAGATGCACTATAGAGTGCCACAGGAGATAGAGAGGGCCGTTCACCAATCAGAAGGTTGATGGTTCGAACCCCTGCCTCTCATGTCCCAGTGCTGATGTGTCCTTGGGCAAGACACTTAACCCTAAATTCCCCTGATGGCTGTGCCGGCAGTGGATGAATGATGGGACATTTTAAAAGTGCCATTTACCATTTAGGAAGTCATTCCTGCCTGTGAGTGAATCATCAGACTTTATAACTCAATAGACGGTCAATGGGGAGTTGTTCCACCATTGAGGAACTAGGACAGAAAACTGACAGGATTTAGATGAGTTGTGGCTCCGCCCCTCACAGCTAGGGGGTAGCAAGGAGTTTGGCAGTAGCAGAGTGGAGTGGACGAGCTGGGGTATAAGGTTTGACCATGTTCTGGATGTAGGAAGGGCCTGAGTCATTCGCAGAATGGTACCTTGAATTGGATTTGGGCCACCACCGGAAGCCAGCGCAGGGTGCGGAGGAGCGGTGTAGTTTGGGAGAAATTAGGGTTGGTTGAAGACCAACCGGGCCGCTGCATTCTGGATGAGCTGCAGAGGTCGGATGTCACATGCCAGCTAGGAGGGAGTTGCAGTAGTCCAGGCTTGAGATGACAAGATGACAAGATCCTGGTCATACCTCTTATTTCTATTTTATATTTATTAGAATTTCAGGTCAAAAGCTCATTCAGTGAGCGACTAGTGAGGCTCTACTGAACGACTCATTACATTACACTACATTCATTTAGCAACTTACAATAAGTGCATTCAACCATGAAGATATGACCCAAAAAGTGCAAGACTCAGAAGGTCTTTTGTTCCCGCCGCTATCAGATTTTTGAATGAACATATTTAGATGTGGCCTGGATCCATAGCACCTTGCAGCTGTTAATCACAATCAAATGGCTTCATAACTACTACAATACTACACATTTTTATTAAAGATCTGCTTTTGTTTTGTATGCTGCTAAGAAGACACCCCAGAAGACGGGTCATTGTTCATAATCAAAAAACATTTCACAATATTATGTTATTTAAAAATCAAGGACATTTCTTTGGCATTTCTTTGCTGTATCGATAACATGGCCGTGGCACCACTGTTCCGTAGTGAGCCAAACCGGGAATTTTGTGAACCGTTACACCCCTAAATATATCTATATTCTTAGGTGGAATAACTAACAAATCCCAATATTTCCCGGGGGTCAATGAAGTGATTACGATTTCTGATTCTGACTGGTTAGTGCAGCTTTGAATCAGTAACAGTTAATACGATTCAAAATATATGTAATCATTTCCAAGTCTTAACGACAGCTGAAGGTTTATTGGTACAGTAAATTATTTTGTGTGTCATATCTGTAAAGGTTTACAGTTACTCTAACAAAAAGAGATACATTTTAAATGGTGTACGACCTCATCTCTGAATATATTTCTGTGGTGTTTGTCTCCACTGAGTTCAGTGCAGACTGAGTCCCAATCACTTCCCTTCCCTCACAGTCACTCGACAATGCAAGGTGTTCCCGCCGAATGTCCTCGATCCGTCACCGTAATAGTGTAAGCCCTCTAATATTTATGCAGAGATTAAAGCATTTTAATATGCTAAAAGTTAAGAAGACTGATTATGATGAAGTGTGTTAATATCTATGGGAATAACGCGGACCGGGGGAAACCTGGAAAACCAAATGGATGATGGTGGTGTGTGTGTGTGTGTGTTGGTATGTGTATGTGTGTGTGTGTGTCTGTGTTTATTCATAAATGAATAGGTAAAAAAGTGAACCTGACTTCATTCTCCATATGTGAACTCTAATGCCTCTAATCTGAGAGAGCTGTCTTTGTCCTGCACTACTTCAAATCTAAAATGCAAACATATAATGTGTGTGTGTGTGTGTGTGTGTGTGTGAGTGTGTGTGTGCCAAAGCAGCATTCCCCCGCCCCCTCCCCCACCATCCTCACTCCAGAGCCTCTTAATAAAGCATCAGTTAAAAAGTGAATGGATCAATTAGGCAATTTATCCGGCTAATCTCTGGCAGGGCCCACCTTTCTGATGCCGCCAACAAAGTGACTGAAAACATTGTTAATGCATCCAAAAAATAAAAGGGGTTGCTTCTGCCGCGCGCTCCCAAATGAATTGGAATAATTTGCCTCCTCATTCAGGAGATGGAAGGCAGCCGGGGCTCTCTCTCCGTTAGCTGGCAGTCGGCATGAAAGCACTTCGCCACCAACTTTCCCCCAATATCTCCTCACTGGAATCAGCTAAATGGCTATTAGGCCGGTGGCTGCTGCCAACACGCTCTCCACAATCACAAGGAAGAAGAGGTGCTAGTGTGAGGGGGACTCGCGTGGCAGCTGTGTGTATTTGGTTTGGCGAGTATGTGTGTGTGTGCGTGTGCATACAAGCCATTAGGACGTAATATGAGGGGTATTTTTTGTTGGGGAGTGCTGTACTGTATGTGCTTCAACATGTGAATTTAGTGTTATTTTTTAAGTTTAATATCCATCTGCAGTGAATATCTTCCGAAATCCCAGTGACATTTCAAATGAAATTACAGAGAAAAACAAACCCCTGCAATATACTTGTTGAATATATCTCAAAAGTCTGTTGTACTGTTTACTCCTTTTGTTAAAAATAAATTAATAATTAAAATATGGATCAACGTGGTTTAATATAAAATACTTCTGGTTGGTCTCCATCTCCTCTCTTTCAGATGTTCCACCCACAACGGAGTCCGGTTCTGTTCGAAGTTCCTTCGAAGTTAATTTATATTTATTTTATTTTATTTAAAGTGTGAAGTAAATTGAACACACACATGGTTAAAACAGGCTTAATCAGTTTTTATGGGGAAGAAAAATGAGTGAGAAAAAACACTGCCAGGGTGATCAGTGTAAAATCTACATAAAATCTGCATATCTACATAGATTCAAGTGAAATGTATTTGTGCATTTACACACAAGTGCATTAATAGGCGATATGAGGTGACTAAACTGCTCAGGAAGTGGATGAATGCAGGTCTGACGGACTGGTTCGTCAGCTGGACGGCCGCCTCGCTGCTCCCATTTGTCCAATTACATCTAATGTAATTTACTTCCTGGTAGAAGGGAGACACAACATTTACAGTATGTTCAAAATGATTTGGTGAAGAGTGATGAATTGGATAGTGTGTAGCCGGCTGCCTGGCTGGTACGGAGGGCTTTTCAGACCTACCGGCTGGAACAGGCTTCTCTTCTTCCCCTCTCCTGCCAGAAGACACTTAACAAGCTGGCAGTAAAAAGAAAAGAACGGGCCTGTGGAGCATGTGGGCCAACATAAAGAGCTCTGGATTCAAAGTTAATTTTTCCAGACATAATTATTAAAACCTTGTGCCAGAGTACGTGCGTGTGTGTGTGCGTGCCTTTGTGTCCATGAGTGTGCCCATATGTGGCCCTGGACAGTCCCTGTGAATGCTCCCATGTGAATGCACATGCAATGTAAACTGTGTGTATTGTCATCAGTCCTTATGGCTGCATGTTAGTGCCCATATGTGCGTGCGTGTGCGTGTGCGTGTGTGTGTGTGTGTGTGTGTGTGCACGCCCGTGTTCTTCAATGTGGTCAATTAGAGGCGCTTGTTAGCTCAAGTCATTTTGTCACTTCCTTGCCATTTCAAAGCAGATAGAGAGGTGTGTGTGTGTGTGTGTGTGTCCAGACAGAGCCAGATCAGCTCTTTCTAGAGAACATGTTCCTCTTTATTCACAATGAGGCTTGGCTGTCTGCAGGGCCTCCCTCCCTCTGCCTGCTCTGGCAGCGTCAGTGGCACTGATGGCCTGCGGCACAGAAAAATATGTTGCCCGTCCTCACTTCTCTGCAAAACGTGTACACAGCCACCAGGTGGATTGTCTGTGTGTGTGTGTGTGTGTGTGTGTGTGTCTGGGTTTTCTTGTCATACATGATACACCATTTTAGGTACAAACTGAAGCAAAGCAACACTGAATGAAATCCCTTAGCTGAAATGCGTCGGGATGAATTAAATTTGATAAACTACACCCCTGTATTGCAGGGTAGTGTACAATGAACCAGAAAACTGTGTGGGGGGCCATGTTGGCCTAAGGTTAAAGGTTAAATCTACCACAGCTCCCAATGTTCAGTGAGGTCTTCATTCAGATACATATTTAAATTGTAGAAGGTTAGCGGTGGTGTTGCATTGAGATACTAATCTGATACAATCTATGGTTGGGGGGGTTGGTTGCCCAAGGACATGTGCACTGGAGGAGCCGGGGATCGAATCATCAACCTCCTAAGCCAGAGCTTCCCACAGGTCCAAGGTCAATATTTATGTCAACTGCCGGCGTTTTATCACTGAGTAAGTGACCACTGCGAATTGTTCTGTACATTGACACATAAAAAAATGAAATGAAAGAAACTTTGTTTAATTTTGTCTTTAGAAGTTTTAAAATAGGAAGAAAAATGAACATTCAAAATATCCCACTGCAGTCGTCCTTGACTCTGTGAGTGTTTCAGCAGTAATCAGCAGCCAGTGGCATCTTCCAGCATCAGCTCAGAAATAAAACTGCGATTGGCTGAAGAAAGGGGATCCGGAGATTTTAACTTTAAACACTTCTCCACGGATAAATCTGCGTTTTGACATGGACTCAATTATCGGGGGGAGCTAATCCCGGAGACCCTTTTAACCTGGAATATACTGCGGGGCCAGGAATAACCACGCTCCCGAGGTGGGAAATCAAAGACAGGTAATTAAAATCATAATGGTCCTGGTTAAGATGATTATCATCGGAGGCTCCAGATAAGGCAACCTCCAGCAGATTTTCACCCTTTTAAATATTTATAGAACGTGATCAGTCCGCAGGGCCAGAGCCATGTTAAAAGGTTTAAGGGTGACTCGCAGATCACAAGATGGAAAATATGCATCTTAAATCGGAGAGGAGTGTGGAAACGATGAGGGGAGGGGGGGCAGAGAGGAGCAGAGAGAGGGAGTGACCAAGTTGGTACACGCCAAACTCAGTGTGTGTGTGTGTGTGTGTGTGTGTGTGTGTGTGTGTGTGTGTGTGTGTGTGTGCGCGCAGAGAGAGGAACCAGTGTGTTGATGAGCCTGTCGTTTCAGTTGTAGCATTTTGAGATTGCTTTTAGCAATGAAAAGTGCTCTATAAATGAAATTTATTATTATTATTATTATTATTCCAGTAAGGCCATAGGCTCTCCCTGAGGTGACCCATACGTGTCCCTGAACAAAGAACTCGTCCAGTTCAATCAATTTGATTTTTTCCCTAATTATAAATATCTCAGTGATGCCATAGTTAATTCAGAAATTTATAATTATGTCTATAATAATACTAATAATAACAACAATAATATATTTTGTTATTCTTTTTATTATTAGGACCAAAGGGAGCTTACTCTCATCACCTACCCTAACCTTACACATACTCACATCCACCAAACAAGCACCATCAAGTCATCCAACTCATACGACGAACTATGTCGTATGTGCTAAAAACGAGCATATTGACTGTTTCCTAAACCAGCGCCTCTACTGGTGACAGGAGGTATGTCACAAATACTTTTCTCACCTCAGAGCATCGTGGGCTTCAACGCATGGTTAATGAGCTTGTAGAGGTCAGGGTGACAGGCAGAGAATCAGCATGATTACTTTACAGAATATATGGAAATCCATTTAAATACACAAACTTGACGTGCGTAACTACCGCTAGATGTCTGCCGTCTCTAAAACGACCACATACGTGGTAATACAGTTCTTCAAAAACGACATAATTCATCATATGAGATGGTTGACAGGCTCATCAGCACACATACATCAACCTTCTCCCTACTTGGCTTTCACAATGTCGCATCCGGCGGATATTTTTGCTCGCTAAATGTGCGTCTTCAATTGAGTAATCTCATCGCTTGTGTGAACTTGCGTACAGCCATAGTCACAACGATAAGGAAAGATCCATTTTTTGATAAATTCTTAAAGTGGCAGGTCATTCAGCTAACTTTATGAGACAACTCAGGAGAGGACGTTACCTCACGAACATCAGTGCTCACCCTCAAGACTCTGTCATCCTTTAAGTGCACAAGAACGTCCTCAGATGGGTTACTGAAGTCTGATTCAGAGTGACTCTGCGGTCTGACCTAAATCACTGAAGTAGGCAGTTAAAACACCTCCCTATGAAATCAGTCTCAGCACGTGGAGGATTTTGCGTCAGATGAAATTAAGTCTGTTTAGTACCCCTGAGGATTCTTAACAAGCCTGGATGCTGCACCTTAGATGCAGCTTATTACCAAACGGGCAGAGATAAGACACACCTTCATGGATGTCAATGTTTGTGCGGCACGTGGAGTATTTCAGAGGATCTGGTGTGTCTCCAAACTACTTTTGGGTTGATGTGTAACACCACCGCTTGGCCGGAAGAACCAACTGCTGACTGATGGACACAAAGAGAGAGTGTATGATTCACACGGAGACTGACGGGTGTGTTTTTGCAAAGTGATCACCACCGAAAGAGCCAGGGCAAGTATTTTAATACCTGCCCTCGGGTCTGTCTGATCTAAGCCCCCATCATGCATCCCTCCCTCCCTCCTCCTCCCTACCCTTCCCTCCCCAGAGCACCTCCACACGGCCTCCAGTGGTTTCAGTCTCCATCTGGGCCCGATGCCAAAGGCGTCACGGGGCTGGTGGAGTCAGGCTGCAGTCGCCCTGCAACCATCCCTCGCTGTCTGCACAGATCTGCAGGGAGGTGTGGCTGGAAATAGCAAGGGGAAGGAGCGCAAAAACTTAAATGCACACAAAAGGGCCTCGGAGGGACAGTTGTCATTGAAAATATAGTCAACCTTGGTGATGCAACGGGATATATGTATCAAAGCCTTATTAGTTACACTGGGTGTGGATCAAGGGAAGCTACACAACCCTCTGAGGCAAGACAACATTGTCTTTAGAAACAGAATCAGAATCGTGTTTATTGCCAAGTAGGTTCTCACATACAAGGAATGTGCTTTGGGTGACATGGGGCATAACAAACACAGTAAATAGACAAATAAGGGGAGGATAAAGCAAATGAAATTAAAAAGCAAGCACTAAAAAGTATATATATTTAAAATGTAAATAGTAAAACTATCTAAGAAGATTGAGAGATTGTCACTCAAGCCCATCATGGATCATATGCTCTGAAATGTATCTCTATTTGTTGATACATGGCCCTGGACATAAAAGTTGATGAGCACTTTTATGACGATAAATCATATGTATCAGTGAATAAAACAGCAAGATCCATGACAAGTTTAATTCATCTGTTGCTGTAGGTACATTATTATTCATATTATTATTATTAAAAATTCAACAGCAGAAGACTTGGGTCCATTCCAGCACTCGATGAACTAAAACACTGACCCGTGGAAATAGAACAGGACCCTATCTGACCTTGTTAGACTAAAGAGAATATGGACCTGGCTGACCCAGCTGTGTTCCAGGTCGGGTCCTGGTTAGGAGGAACCAAGTGAATCCATAAAGATTTCTACTGTCCATCCTTTAAAACGGACCCTGCGAATTTCAAGTAGTGTAATTCAATCTATGGTGCAACAGTGCATAGCACTGTGACATCTTATTCACCGTTGGTTCTCTGAAGGCCTCACGGCTTTCAAGATCTATATTTTATCTTGCCCTCAAAGGACATTATGGATACATTATTTTCTGTGGATCAATTGTACATTTGTACATCTTTAAGTCTTCATCTTTATGTGGATTTGGGCAGAAAGTAGCGATGAAGCCCTGAAGAATGTTTGGATGAGACACAGGGGTCAGCCCAGCAGGCTTCACTGATCCGCACCTGAATGTACTGATCTCTGAAATGGGATAGACTTTCAACCCTAATTAACCACAATCGAAAGTCAAAGCATATCCACAAGTGCCCTGTGATGCTTCTGTAACTACTGTACAAAGGGCTCCATGTCACTCACAGTGTTCCAGTAAAGACACACTAGTCTGTGGTGTGAAAGTGATAAAATGCCAGTTTTTCTGATGAGCTTACTGTATGTAGGACAGTGGTGTATCTTCCTGTCAACCCAGACTTCTTGACTGGTCGGGTCAAGAGAGGCAGGTTTATATGAAAGAAGGTCAAGCTCCTGTCTTGAAATAATTTCACAAGATTATACTCATAAGGAATTGTCAGGGTTTTTTTCCTCATTTTTTTTGTAATGCGTTTTGATGGTTGGGAGTTAAAAGAAAAATAATGAAGTGAAAAGGTTAAACGGATCAATTACACCCAGATTGATAACAGCACATTATTTGGATTTTCTGGCATTGAGCACTGTTGTGGTGTTGGGCAGTTGAGAAGTGTCTTGGCAGTGCTGACCTTTGATGGATCAGAGAAAATATTCACTCTGCTTGGCACATGGTTGAAAATCACTGCCCAAGTCTCACCCAGGATGGAATCTATTTTTGATACAGTAAGTAAATCTGTCTAGTGCTTGCCACAAGACTACAGCACAGACAACACGCTTGGCTACAGGTGAGATCGTCACTCGACCCTCTACAGTTTGCCTATCAGCCTCTTCTGGGTGTGGACGAGGCTGTCACCTACCTGCAGAGATCCTTCAATGTGTGCAGCAGGATTTTGGGGATGTCCTATCAGTCTGTTGTGGCCAGTGCACTGTCCTTCACTGTGGTCTGCTGAGGGAGCAGCATCGGAGCCAGAGACACCAACACACTAAATAGACTGATTAATAAAGCTGGTTCTGTAACAGGCTGCGAGCTGGAGACTTTTGAAGCAGTGGTGGAGAGGAGGACAATGAACAAACTGTTATCTATCATGGATAAACCCTGACCACCGTCTCCACCTCACACTGGACACAGCGGAGCTCCTTCTCCAGAAGACTCATTCAGCTTCACTGTCACAAACACAGCATCTCTGTCTGACAGAAAGACTCTGGACTAATCCCGACACATCTGCTACTTCATGGTACCATGTTCCTCTGCACATTACTCGAAACTGATTGCAATTACTGCACTATTTCATGTAAATTCTTTATATTTATTTTCGTTATTCTTTATAGTTATGTGCAAGTCGTATATTTTTAATTTTTTTTTGTATATATTGTATATTTTTTAAGGTGAGTGATACTTGCTTGCAGTAATACTGGAATTTCCCAGCTTGGGATCAATAAAGTACCTATCTTATTTCATTATAAGGACCCATTTTTGACCATTGGGGTGAAGCCATTTTGGTAAAGTGAGGACATTTTAGCTAATCCACGCTATAACCATTTTCACAAAGGCTTTTTGAGGTCAACACTTGTATGTACGGTTCATGTGAGATTACGTGTGTAGGGTTAAGGTTTGGAAATGCATTACGTCAATGAGTGTCCTCACAGAAATCAAAGTCCAAGCGCGCACGTGTGTGTGTTTCTGAAAAAGAGAAAGCTGATTTTGTGGTGGGGTGATGGGGTCAACATGTTTTGTATGAGTGAGATAAGCGGTAGAGTCAAAGTATGAGCACCAATTTTATCTAGACTCTCACACTACACAAACCCAATTTGTAGACCATTTAGAGTACTAAGGTATACGTCTGCAAGTCAAATCACAGCACTCCTCATCAATGACCGGTGTGGGTGCAGTGTGGAGTCCAAAAGCCGCTTGGGTATTGTTTCACTGTATTTCAAATTGACTGTGCTGGATCAGAATCAGAGTCCTTTACACAAGTGCAGTGTCTCAAATCTGAAACTCCTGATTTGACACTTCTGTCACCTCCTGTGTACTGACTGTGTGATTATTTGGGGGAATTGTGTGAATTTCAACAGGGTAGTATTTTCTCAAATCAAGCAGCAGTTGTGCCTCTGAGAGCATTTGCGTTTAGCCTCATTGCTAGCACATCCGGCTCATATAAAGGCTGTGAGTTAGAAGCCACCCCTTGTCCAGGGCCATTTTTTAGTCCCAGTACGTCCCTGATCCCACCACATGTTGGAAACATGTCTACTATTCTCTATGTAGACATGACTGCATCCCATCATTCTGCAGATTTAACTGCTGCACGTTCACCTTGTCGATTTCCTTTCTTTCCACATCCCAGACGTGTTCTACTGGATTCATTCTGGTACTGTGTTCGGTTGACTACAGCGGTGGTTATCTGAGGTACCATGGCCTTCCTGTCAGCTCCAACCACTCTGACCACTCTCCTGTGACCTCACAGTCAGTTTCTTTCTTGGTTTTGCTCCACACCCCTCACATGCTTTTGTGTGTGAAACAGGAGATCAAAATTTTTTCAAAAAACTCAAACCAACAATCATGTCATGGTTAAAGTCACTGAGATCATCATTCTAATGTTGAATCCGAACACATGATCGCTCATGGGATAATTGTTTGAATAAGCAGGGTTCCCGAACAAAGTACTTGGTGAGAATAGGTTACTGTTTGCAAAGCAATTTCTTCAGCATTCCAGAAATAAATTCTTGTATCTGTATTGTATAAGATTCTGTCTTGGTTCTCGATTCATTGAGCATGTTTAGACAAAGTATCTTGTCTGAGTTCCCAGTTGACTTTCGTGCCCAATTATATATATTTTTAAATTACTTTCATCTTGACTGAAGCACCTTGTCAAGGCAGACTACAGATAGTCCTCTGTCAGCTTCAGTCTCTTCTCTTTGAGGTTATGTGATTACATAATACTACATAAGACTCAAATTTGGATATTTCTGGTGAACAAATCAATAGATATGACTCGACAGCCGGGCCAGAATGGAACCGAAACCCTCCGAGAATCATTCTCTGGGGACCATGAATATCAACAGGAAAATTGTTGCATGTTGCATGTTGTTGCTGAAATGAGGAATCTGGTCTGTAGTGTTGGACTGACTTAAAATGAATTTGTGTAGACATAAATAAAAAAGCAACACATTTACAGTCCATTTACAGTCTGTGTAATTCTATTCCCATTTACCAATGAAGGCCCAAGCCACTTAAATGTATTCCCGACTAATATGTCTAACATGCACACACATACTTCACCTGTTCCATCTTTAAGATTAACAAAAGCATCCGTCCTGCGTTTGTCCTTTTCATCACCCCTCTTTTTCCCACAAACTCATTATACTCTGCCTTTTCTGTGCAGCACGTCCAGATGGCAAGGCGTCTTGCAGTCATAATGCCGTGGTAATCCCCCCTGCACATGGTGCCCTCACTCCGGTAAACACTCTTCCCATTGTTTCCAGGGCTCCCTTCACAACCCCAGCCCCAGCGGTACCCCGGACCCACGGCCTGCAGAGCAGTGCAGGCCTCATACTGTACACGTAAGTCCGCCTGACATCCTCCTCCATAGGTCGGGGAGGTCTTCTGTTGTAATGTTACAATGATGTGCAATGTATCAGTGTCTTTTGGATGGTGAGAAGTTCACCAGTAATTAGACGGTAAAGAATTGGTGTAGCACTCTGCTAATGACTTTATTTAACTTCATTAGGTGAGCAAAGCCAACAAAGTAATCTCAGTCCCCAGTTACAATCTCGTTATAGATCCACAATCTTTCATCACCTTTAAAAACTCTTCTAGCTGATGTTCATCTCCTTGTTGACAACCCCACTGGAAGAGATTTGTATCGGCTCGATGGAAAAAATTTATGGATAAACTTTTAGCCCAAAGAAATTATTTTCTTAGCAAATATTTCTGTACAAATGATGCTCGGCATGTCGTCGGTTTATTTACGATGGCTCAAAGACATGGCTGTGCGGGTCTAATTAAAAATGTGAAAGGGTTAGCTGCCTGTCGCTCGTCGCCAGCTCTTGGCAGCGCTCCTGTCAGGCAGCCAGCTGTTTAGTCCTGCCCTGAATTATTGCCAGACCCACGACAGGCATAGTGGGATTGGCAGGGTTGGGTGGAGAGCTATTGTATTCAGCCATCGAAGGAGAGGGGGGAAAAAATAGGAGGAGATGGAAGCCGAAGCATTCCCCTCCTTCAAGTTCCCACAGACAGGCAAGGACTTAGCAAGTGCTGCTGGTGTGCAGAGAACAAAGGTTACGGCTTATGACATTAACATTCTGTGCACGTCCCGTGAGATTTGAAAAATCGGTACGTGACGGAAAGTTTTGTGACCAAAAAAATCAAACACATACCAGGTAATATCAGTAAGAACATTTCATTTGAGAAATGAATGTGCGCTGGAATTAAATTATTTTTTTTCCTGGCAAAATTCACGAAACGTTGCAAGGTGCAAAGTGAATACTACAGTCACTGGGTTCACAAGAGACACGCTGCAACATCAGGCAAAAAAGAAGAAGAATCTGAAAAAGCAAATGGGCCGCTGTTGTTAGACGGCGTGTGGATGTAGGGCGTACGAAGCCTGCAACTGTCGCAATGGTGACCAGGATCTTTCAATGCAGATGTAAAGTTGTAGCTCTCACTAGCTGAGAGTCCCAGAAACACTTCAGCAACGTCCGAGTCACCACAAGTGGAGACTGTACTGAAAAAAAGTCAACTGTGAACATGTCTCTCATACATTCGGTGTCAACGGACTTGTTACTTTTCAAGCATGTAAATTAATGTATCGCTACGTCAAACGGGACATTTCATCGAGTTGCAATCAAGTTCCTTAAAAAAGTAATAGTTGTTGCAGTCTAGTTATAGAAGAAAATATGATATAATTTTTGGGGATGTGACTGTTTAAGACTGATTCTGGTTTTGTCAGAGCATAGGCATGATTGGTAACTTGTATGACAACTGCATTCCATTTGAGTAAGCTGTTTTCGGCTTCCTTGTATGGTTCTGTGTGTGTGTGTGTGTGCACATATATATGCCAAACTGGGAGAGTGCCTCCATCAGATTCCAGGAACAACACTCTAGTGGACCCAAGCTTGTAGGAGGAAAGGAGGAGACACAACAATGCCCACATGGGGCCCACACTATATATGAATATATATTCCACACTCGCCCCATATATCAATACAGTATATATCCACATTGATATGATCAAAACAAAAAATACCTCTAGTTATTTTTTTTAGAATACAACACAATGAATCATTGGGATTTTTTTATATTTCGCAAACAATGTCGGGCAGGTAGATTTTATTCCGCATCTATGGTTTGAGGATCTTTCACTTGAGGGTGTAATGTTGATATAGTTTTGTGTCTGGCAGCCCAATGGGAAAATTATTCTGTACAGTCTGAGCAGAACTGTCATTGTTACTGTTTGTGACGCGGACTACCTGCAATAACCAGCTGTTCATATCAATGCAGTTAGGACATGTTCCTTTTGAAATAAGTGGCGGTGTATGGAATTTCAAATGATCTCCATGGAACCACATGAGCTACACTGTACATATGACAACAAATCTGAGGGCTCAGTGCAGAAGTCCGGAGGGTTGAGGTCTGGATTGAGTCTCTTTGGAGCCTTTTTTTGTGATATCCTTTTGATTAGTGGCTTTCCTGCGACAACTCACAATGTGTGCCTTGAAAAAATGAATTTTTTGCCCTGACATCTTTGACAGGAGAAATCTGACATTACCTTTAGAGTATAAAGATCTGTGAAATCAAGACTAAATCATAGAGAACGTCTTTTAAAAAAATTAATAATCACAATTATATGACTTTTAGACCTTAGTATTTCGAAAATGATCTGATGACTTTTCACATGAAAAAGCTCAAAACAGATTAAAAAAAGAGTAGGTGTATTCAGTCTACAGTTTGTTCCATGACATGACATTTCTAAGATATCAACAACAACAAAAACAATCTACTCGAAGATAAATCTCAGGAAAAATAAGTCAAGTCAAGTTTATTTATATAGCACATTTCATACGACAATCAGAGAGTTAATGTGCTTAATGTGCAGCAAGTCAAAATAATAAATAACAAAATGGAGACAATTAATTATCAAAAAGAAAAACCTGTTAAGGTCTGAATAGAAAGGTTGGAAGTATGTGCAATTAAATAAAACGGAGTAAGAATTCCTGTCATGTCTCTGTGCATCAGCAGAAACATGCATGGGAGGTTGTGTCGCGTCGCAGCGTCTTCAGTGTTTGACAATTATTAGCAAAATAATTGATGACGAAACACAATAACGGAGAGAGCAGGGAAAATGCTGCCAAAAAAGCCAAGACAAAAGACAATGGATGTGATAGGAAAGGTTCAGTCATTTAAGAAAGACTGATGGACCAATGATGAGGAAAGTAAAGCCGACTTATATGTTGAAGAAACTATAGTTACGAGGGCTCTGGCTCAGGAGAACTGGTCGTGAACTGTACTGTGAAGCACTTTGAGTGCTTGTTAAGACTGGAAAAGCACTATGCACATTAGGGCAACAGATGAAGATTAAATCACTGACAATATTAGGAATCCAGTTTTGTAAACAGCTAAAGTCAAACGATTTATAATGCTGGAGGCTGTTGTACTCTCAAACGACAGACCTGTTTCCATTCTTACATTGTTCTCAAAAATACAGGGGGAAAACAAAGACTAGTTTACTGCACGAGCAGCAATATTGATTTAGAACCAGTAGGACAACTTCATTTCCAAACAGGAATTGAACTATATATTACAAACGATAATAGGAAAAAGAATATTTAGTACAGATATTTTTGGACCTGACGTATTCATGAACATATCTGGCACTGTAAGCCATACTTTACAATAAAAGAAAATGCAATTATCTGGAATTAGAGGGATAGCATTGTAAAAGTTTATAGATATTAATACGTTCAGACATACACACCAACAGACACTTACTGAAGGTTACCAGTGGGGTTCCCCAGGGATCAGTGTTGGGACCATTATTGTTTATTTTGTATATAACTTATATTTGTGTCCAACACACGAAAAAAAATTATGTTCGCAGATAATTCACATTTTCTCTCCGAGTTTCCTTGTACACCTTATATTGTTCCATATTTCACCTACTGCGTGGACGTGTGGGGAAACATTTCAACAAACACTAATCCAATCTTCATCCCAGATTTGTCAACAAAACCACTTTTAGAGAACCAACAAACCCAGACGTTTTTTTTCAATTAAAAGCACTAAAATGTAAAGGCGTGGTTGACTTCAATTACCAAACGGGGATGTTTCGGATGAGAGAAAATAACAGAGGAATCTATTTTTCAAATTTGTTGTTCAAAAGCAAATAGTAAGGACTAATGCAAAAGACTGGGGACAGCTGTTGCAAAGAAATGTAAACGTATATATTTAAAAGATATGGGATGGACTTGAAAATGATTAATCTGTTCTGGGATTGTGTGAAATAAATCAGATGCATCACAATTATAAGCCTAAAGCACAGAGGAAAAGCATGGTATGTGGCCCCGCTTCTCCTTCTACACTAAAGGCCAAGTATACATCTCACAGAGCCGAGCCCCTCTAATGTTTCCCTCGCTGCCGCCATCCTCACGTTCCGCCGCCCTCCTTCCTCCCCTCCTTCAAATGGGGCTTTTGAATCTCAAATTTTGTGTCAGTAAAAAAAATTAACAAAAAAGGGGGGCGTTGTGCAGACAACAAACCATGAAGAGCAACATCCCCCAAGGCAACGCTCCTGCCCCCCTCTCCACCTTCAGTTGCTGCTTTTGCTCCTTCTTCTACATGTGTTAAAGACAACAGAAGATATCTTGCTTGTTTCCTTTTGTTTTGCTCGGGAGACATTGGCTCCCTCCTCCTGTTCTCCTTGTCTCTTCCTCTCCTCCCTTTGTTTTCCTCTACTCGGAGGCTCTCGGGCCAAAAGCTCATAATCATTTCAAAGGTCCTTTAAATATGTAATAAGATTTCTGCATTGTGATAAGCAACATGTCACAGGGAGAATATCAACATGGCTCGAGTGCACACTCTCTCTCACACACACACACACACACACACACACACACACACACACATGCGTTCGATGCATTGTAACCTGTGCATCTATTTCCCTGTTTGTCACACACACTTTGTCACCACAGAAAGGTGCCGGACATGCAGTTACGTCATGAACTAGCACGATGAGGACAGACTCTGTTTTCAGCAGTGGTTCTGAAGCAGGGCCACACCCTTGAGCATCTAAGCAAACCAATGCTGACATTGACAGGTGAGTGTAATCGGCAGACATATTGAGAGGGTTCTTCCTCAAAGACAAAGACGTAAAAAAAAATATCAGCTAGTACAGGTTGTACTGTTTTTACAAATTAGTATCTCGTGCAGTGCTGTTTGAAAGTGTGCTTCATTAAAAACCAAAGTGTGCAAAGGCTTTGTTGGTTTACCTTAGAAATGAGTATTGTGAGGACAAATAACTGGGTTGTGTCAGGTTAGTGTGGCCTGCATTTAGGACCAATTTCAATCGTTCTTGTTCAGATTCATCACCACGCCTCGCTCACTGGATACTTTCTGGAGATTCTCCTGCTGTATTCCCACTTGTGGACGTGTACGTTCTCACATACAGCCCCTCTGGACAATGTTAGGTCTGAAGGTAGCTAGAAGGAAACTGAGCTTGTGGGTGTGTGTGTGTGTGTGTGTGTGTGTGTGTGTGTGTGTGTGTGTGTGTGTGTGGGTGTGTGTGTGTGTGTGTGGGTGTGTGTGTGTGGGTGTGCGTGTGCGTGTGTGTGTGTGTGTGTGTGTGTGGGTGTGTGTGTGTGTGTGGGTGTGTGTGTGTGGGTGTGGGTGTGCGTGTGCGTGTGTGAGTGTGTGTGTATGTGTGTGTGTGTGTATGTGATTGTATGTGGGTGTGTGTGTGTGTGTGTGTGTGTGTGTAAGCCTTACAACAGATTAAAATGCCTGACTGCTGAGTAGAGAGCATAAAGGCCTCTGGTCCTTCCCTGGCAGAACGTTTACCGGAACACATTGTGCCGTCTTGTGTTCAGCGTGTGTTCAGCGTGCGTTTGCTGCTCAAGCATCATCTCTTGTTTCGTGAGCATTTCACGCATTAGTGCTGAAAAACGAAAAGGAAAGATTACTCTTAGATGCAAAGCAGCCCATAAACCTGACGTGCATCTCGTTCGCCACCTAATTTTTGGAGCTTCTTTATATGAATTTGATGCCAGTAATAAAGTATAATGAAGCCATTCGATAGTAAAGCGACTTGGCTCTTTCTTTGACGATGCACGAGAACGAGCTTTTAGTTCTTTTATTTTTACTGTAAGTGAGTGTAATCTTATTTAAACCTGTATTCCACGTACCAAACATCCCAGTTACTCTCATTTTTCAACCAAGAGCAGTTCAATCAGAAGGCTTCAATTGAAAAAAAAGAAAAATAAGAAAGAAAATTGCCGTGCACAGCAATTGGAAGATGAGTCTATTTGGTGCATAGACGCCTTGTGATGTCATCATGGGCTGAGCCTGTGCCGGTGGAGATTGGCAAATCAGTTTTTAGTCGTCCGGATTCATCCTCAGTATGTGACAGATAAGTGTTGGCAGCTTGAAGAAGTTGGCTGCTTTTAAGATATGTATTGACATATGTGTTTCGTTTGAGTTGCACAATAAAACATTAACAGTGTTATACAACTCACTGCTATTTTCTGACTTCCCAGAACTTGTAACAGTGAGTATGACGATCAAAAGTCGCAGAGTCCATTGGACTTGTTTCAGAATTCAATATTTTTCAAGCATTCCATTGTTTGAGTTTCCAATCATGGGAACCTGGGAAATTTTCCTCAACAGTAAAACAATTAATACCTCATACAAAAATGTAACCATTTAACTCTGTTCACCAAATAGTCACCTAATTATTGCAGCTCTAGTGCTGCCTGGTTTTTGCGTGTCTGATTAAAACAATGACGCTGCCATGTCCTGTGGGGTAAATAGGGGACATGTTGCAGATCAGCAAATCGGAAATCCACTACTTCCAGTTGATTTGCTGTAATCAGTTGACTGGCTAACTCCTCAAATGTTTCCTTTTCTGAAGTTTGACATGCCAAACTTGCATGGCTGTCCAATAGCAAACTGTCTCTGGAGCAGTCATTATGCAGTACGGAAAGCCAGAGACTCCAGAAAATATTTTTTTCCTTAATTTCCCCAACAACATTGATAACCCTATAATATCTTGCTTTTTTCCATACAAACCTCCCAGTCAGCACAGGCAGCCTCACACTTGTGATATGCCTGCTGGGTGTCGCCCTCCATCTAAATGTTAGGCTTTGCCCTAGCTAACATTTTGGAGCTCCCTGACACTGTTTGCATGTAAACATGCTGCAAAAGAAGCAGCTTTTTTTCTCTCCAGAAAGATGCTGTTTGGAGGAAATTGAGAAGCTCACCCCTGGCACTGTCTCTCTCCATAAATCTTTTAGCATGCGCCTCTTGGCTAAACGACTTTGTACTGACAAAATTTAACCTCGATCGTGCCCCGCAAGCTGTGAGAGTGGAGAACGCTCCACGGCGTAGACGAAAACAAATGGGGGGATAATTTCAACCAAGGGGAGACATTTTGTCTTTCTTTGTGCGTGTATGCTCTCATGTCTCGGGTGAACAGAGGGAGAAAATGCAACCTTTGGAGAAGATTTTTGGTTGTAAAAAGCAGAAGCACAACGCAGCTATCAACATTCCCTCAAGGGAAGATGAGCAGATTTTTTTTTCTTTCAACCAGGAAATGACTTTATTACCAGAAATGAAAAGGTTGGCACACATTCACAGCCGAGAGAAGGAAGACGCTTTGGGAAAGCAAAGCAATTCAGTGTGTGACCATTTCCTGCTCTACATCCTCTTTAACACACACCTAATTCATCTATTGAAAGAAGAGAGCGCCATGTCGCTTCATGGTCAACCTTGAGACGCAGAGGCGATGATAATTTGATGAATTCACTCTCGAAATATAATGTTTCTGTCAGAATTGCAGCATTTAAAGAATATATATTGTAACATTTTTCAGGGCTCTGTGAGGCAGAACAAAGTATTTCACCAGCTTTGGTCCAGCTCTTCACTCTCTTCACTGTTTGTTGAATAAAAAAGGCAACCAGACATCTGCCTTGAGGCTCAGCGCTGCCTTCAGTGGAGAAGCTCCTCTTTTTTGTCTCTTGTTTAATTTTACAACAGCGGGCCTCACAGGGTTGAGTCTAACCCGGCTGAAGCTTCACATGACCATGAGAAAATCCATAGACATTAAAAGGCTTAATTTAGAAGGTCAATCTTGGGACTGTATAAATCGATAAACATAATTCAAATGAAGTTCATTTTTTAATGAATCCAGCCTCAGTCAACACATGTTCATGTCAGGAAAAGGTTGGGGTGGATGGACAAACCAACAAAACAAAGTACTTGAGGCCACTGGTATACTGTACTCCTTCAGGTCAGACTATTTTTCCATGACCTCAAAGGTCTGGCTCCCCTTCTATTGTTTGAGGAATTGCTGGGTATGGATGGCATATGTTCACGAACTCTGCCTGTTACAAGTATCCTGTATGTGTGTGGCGTTGCAGTAAATGTATTGTTAATGTGTTTTATCTGTCCCTAATCTGAAAATTCTACCTAATTTGATCCCGTCCAGATTTTTAGACGTAAAATGGAAGTGCCTGCAGGTCTTCTTCTCGGGCTGCAACCAGCCCCAACACCCTCCACCAAAGGTATACAGCCTGAGCGGCAAACCAAAGAACTCTTCCAAGCACTCGCTGCTGCTTGTAAAGTTTGATTGCTGTCAGTGCATGGTACCTGAAGGCAACTCAGAGGAGTGTTGGCGTTTAACCCTCCTGCCTCATGTGGCACCTTCCATACAAACTGTAGCCCACAGTGCTTCACATAAGGATTAAATAAAGATTAAAATTTACCAAAAAAAAGAACAAAATGATGAATAAAAGTAAACAGACAAATTAAAACCATGAATACAAAATTATATAAAACCATTTAAAACAATAGAATGGCAAGTTTTGTGGAAATCATTTTGGTAGTTATTGCATAAACCTTGGTGGAAATAGAAATTAAAATGTATTGAGAAATGCAATTATCTGACTGGAACATGAAATTAAATAAAACCCCTGTTGTTGCTTGGTTGGAATATGTTCTAAAACACAAGGAGAACACTTCGTACTCACTTCACTGATGCCATAGCTGGGCGCCAAAGCTGCTGGGTGTAAGCTATGACCAAATCTTACAATGGTGTCTAACGCGGTGTCATTATAGTACGGTAATTACTGTGATGGTCTCGGTTTTTGTTGCTTCTGTTTTTCCTTTTCTCCCCCCTCCCCTGTGTTTTGTTTTCTGCTTCAGGTTATGGCAGGAGGCGTGGCTGGCCTCACAGATGACACACACCTGTCCAGCATCACCAGCAATCACCCTTTCCTCTACTTAAACATGGTCATGACTTAGCCACGCTGCCAGAAGATTCCCTTTGTTTCCCTCCCATGGGGCTTGTGAACTTTTGTTAAAAATTAAAACTTGAAAGCAGTTATTGTCCCTGGTCTCCTGCAATTTCTTCGGTCCTAACCTCAGCCTTAACAGAATCTTCTGGCCAAAAAATGGACCCTGCAGAGACCGAACAACTCAAACATGCTTTGTCGACTCAAGGTGCGTTCGTCAGCCAACATGAGGCCACACTGAGGAAAGTCATGGAGGCTCTGTGACGCAGCTCGATGGCCGGCTGGACCATGTGGCAACTCAGCTCACCAGCGTCATGACCACCGATAGTTTTCCACCACAATCTACACCACCTGCTGCTCCTCCTGGTTCTCATTCTCTCCTGCCTCGTGAGCCCTTCATCCCGATCCCTGCCAGGTACTCCGGTGACCTAGGTACTTGCTCCCAGTTCCTACACCAGTGTTCACTGGTTTTCAGTTAGCAACCAGCTACTTATGCTACAGATCAATCAAAAACAGCTTTTATTATGAGTCTGTGTTCTGATAAAGCCTCTGCCTGGGCCTTAGCTTTCTCCCAACACAACCCTGTTTTGTGCTCAGACTACTCAGCTTTCACTTCGGAGATGCGAAGGGTTTTTGATCAACCCGTTAAGGGTAAAGAAGCAGTCAGCCAGTTATTGTCCTTGAACCAGGGTAGAAACTCAGTTTCCCAGTATGCACTGGACTTCCGCATTTTAGCTGCTGAGTGTGGGTGGGATCAGGCAGCTTTACAGGCGGTATTTTTAAAGGGAATCTCTGAAGAAATAAAGGATGAGCTAGCCACTAGAGATGAAACTACATCCCTAGAAGAACTCATTAAACTAGCCACCCGACTAGATAACAGACTCAGGGAAAGACAAAGGGAGAAGGCTGAGGGTCGGAGAGCCAGGTCCTTCTCCTCCTCAACTTCTAGGCCCCACCAGCAGCTACCAACCCCTTTGAGAGACTTCAGTGGTAACCTTGAAGCCACTTCACATCCACCAGCCAATTCTGAGGAGCCCATGCAGCTGGGACGAGCTAGGCTGACTCCAGCTGAGAGACAACGTCGCTTCCACCTCGGCCTGTGTTTCTACTGTGGCCAGGAAGGACATCCCATGGCCAAGTGTCCAGTTCGACCAAAAGGGGAGGCTCATCAGCCAGCAGGGGGGCGTTGGTGAGCCATACTTCCCTAACCTCAACCCCCTCAAAAAGCAAGAGGATCCAAGTCCAAGGTATGCTACGCTGGGCACATGACACCTTGCCCATTCAAGTTCTGATAGACTCTGGTGCAGACGATAATTTCATTGACAATGAACTTGTTAGCCAGGCTAATATTCCCACTATAGCTCTTTCAAAACCCAAGGAGGTTCTAGCTCTTGATGGAAAGCTATAAGCCAGAGTTACCCATCGTACTGAACCCATTTCCCTAACTCTCTCTGGCAATCACCACGAGCTGATAGCAATGTATGTAATTTCCTCACCCATGTCTCCTGTTGTAATTGGGCTACCTTGGCTTGAGATTCACAATCCACATATTGACTGGTCCACGGCCTCCATAGTTAACTGGAGTGTTTTTTGTCATGCTAACTGTCTACGTTCAGCCATACCCACCAGAGTTCCCAGCTCTCCAAGCCTCCCAGAGGAGATTGATTTATCAGCTGTCCCCAGTGAGTATCATGACCTCAAGCAGGGGTTCAGCAAGGACAAGGCACTCTCGTTGCCCCCTCATAGACCTTATGATTGTGCTATTGACTTACTCCCTGGTTCTCCTCTCCCTTCAAAGAAGCTCTACAACCTCTCCAAGCCTGAGAGAGAAACCATGGAGACGTACATCCAGGACTCCCTGGCGACCGGCCTCCTTCGCTCCTCATCGTCCCCTGTGGGGGCCGGGTCATTCTTTGTTGAAAAGAAGGACGGGTCCTTGTATAGACTACACAGGTTTGAATGCAATCACAATTAAGAACAAGTATCCTCTACCACTTATTGACTCAGCTTTTGCCCCCCTCCATGACTCTGTGATTTTCACCAAATTGGACTTGTGAAATGCTTACCACTTGGTGAGAATTAAGGAGGGGGATGAGTGGAAGACTGCTTTTAATACTCACCTTGGCCACTTTGAGTACCAGGTAATGCCTTTTGGACTAACTTACGCTCCTGCAGTGTTTCAAGCACTGATTAATGATGTTCTGCGAGACATGTTGAATAGATTTGTTTTTGTGTATCTTGATGACATTTTGATTTTCTCCAAGAATGTAAAGGAACATGTGTTGCATGTCAGAACGGTGTTGCAGAGGCTAATGGAGAACAAGCTTTATGTTAAAGCAGAAAAATGTGAATTCAATGTCTCAACTGTTACTTTCCTGGGTTTTATCATTGACCAAGGCCAATTAAAACCTGATCCAGCCAAAATCAAAGCTGTCATGGAGTGGCCGGTTCCTACCACTCGCAAACTCCTCCAGAGGATCTTGGGGTTTGCAAACTTCTACAGACGATTTATTAAAAACTATAGCAGGTTGGCAGCTCCACTCACTCAGTTGACTTCAATGAAGAAAGCTTTTGTGTGGTCCTCAGCGGCACAGGCTGCTTTCAATATCCTCAAGGAAAAGTTTTCTAGTGCCCCAGTTCTAGTACACCCTGACCCAGGTCTGCAGTTCATCGTGGAGGTCGACGCCTCAGACTCAGGGGTGGGTGCCATACTCTCCCAGCGATCTCCAGACGACCAATAGCTCCACCCCTGTGCTTTCTTCTCCAGACGCCTCTCTCCAGCTGAGCAGAACTATGATGTAGGGAACCGGGAGCTGCTAGCAGTCGTGTTGGCCCTGCAAGAATGGAGGCACTGGCTTGAAGGTGCTGTACAACCTTTCATTGTGTGGACTGATCATAAAAGCCTTGCATATTTACGCTCTGCTCGTAGGCTGAACCCTCGTCAGGCACGGTGGGCACTTTTCCTAGGAAGATTCAACTTCACTCTTACCTACCGCCCTGGTTCCCGAAACACCAAGCCTGATGCCTTGTCCCGCCACTTCACATCCCCAGTTGAGGAGGCTCCTGTGGAAACCATTGTCCCATCCTCCTGTGTGATTGGAGCAGCCAGGTGGGAGGTTGAGCAGGAAGTTGAGGATGCTCTCCGGGGGCATACTATTCCGGAGCACTGCCCAGAAGGTAAGCTCTTCGTTCCACCCTTGGTGAGGTCGTCTGTGCTCCAGTGGTGTCATTCGTCCAAACTGGCCTGCCATCCTGGATACCATAGGACGCTAGGTCTGCTTCAGCAGAGATTCTGGTGGCCGTCCATGTCTACTGACACCCGAGAATTTGTCTCCGCCTGCTCTGACTGTGCTCGCAGCAAGTCATCTCACCGTGCTCCAGCTGGTCTCCTCCGGCACTTGCTGATACCTCATCGCCCCTGGTCGCACGTTGCTGTGGATTTTATTACTGGCTTACCCCCATCAGATGGTAATACAGTTATTCTTACCCTTGTCGATCGTTTTTCCAAGTCAGTCCATTTTGTACCTCTGCCTAAACTCCCCTCAGCATTAGAAACTGCCAACCTTCTTGTGCTTCATTTGTTTCGTCTCCATGGTATCCCCCAGGACATTGTTTCTGACCGGGGTCCCCAGTTTGCCTCCCAAGTCTGGAAAGCTTTCTGTCATGCTCTGGGAGCTTCAGCCAGCCTCTCGTCCGGTTACCACCCACAAACCAATGGTCAGACGGAACGAGCCAACCAGGACCTGGGGGCATCCCTACGATGTGTGGCATCTCGTCTTCCAGCCTCTTGGTCAACTCACCTGCCTTGGATTGAATACGCCCACAACTCCCTGGTTAGCACTGCCACAGGTATGTCCCCGTTCATGGTCTCCCAGGGTTATCAACCTCCTCTATTTCCAAGTCAGGAGTCTGAAGTTGCAGTCCCCTCAGTCCAGGCCCATCTACGCCGTGCCCGCCGTGTCTGGCGAGAAGCCCGAGCAGCTTTGACACGGACAGCTACTAGAAACCAACGATTGGCAGATCGACATCGGACCCCTGCTCCGAATTACCAGATTGGGCAAGAGGTTTGGCTCTCGTCACGTGACCTCCCTCTTCAGACTGATTCACGCAAACTAGCTCCAAAGTACATCGGGCCATACGTCACTGAACGCATCATTAACCCTAGTGTCGTTAGGCTTAGACTTCCTCCCGCTTTGAGGGTGCATCCTGCTTTCCATGTGTCTCTGCTCAAACCCGTCAATAGGAGCCCCCTGAGCCCTCCGGCCGAGGCCCCTCCGCCCCCCCCCCCCCGGCTCGTTGACGGTCATCCTGCATTTACGGTCCACCACCTGCTGGATGTGCGCAGGCGGGGCCGTGGTTTCCAGTACCTCGTAGACTGGGAGGAGTACGGCCCTGAGGAGAGGTCTTGGATCAGCAAGGCCCTCATTTTGGACCCTGTTCTGCTCGCTGATTTCTATCGGGAGTTCCCGGACAAGCCTGGGAGGCCGCCAGGTGGCGTCCATTGAGGGGGGGGTACTGTGATGGTCTCGGTTTTTGTTGCTTCTGCTTTTCCTTTTCTCCCCCCTCCCCTGTGTTTTGTTTTCTGCTTCAGGTTATGGCAGGAGGCGTGGCTGGCCTCACAGATGACACACACCTGTCCAGCATCACCAGCAATCACCCTTTCCTCTACTTAAACACGGTCATGACTTAGCCACGCTGCCAGAAGATTCCCTTTGTTTCCCTCCCATGGGGCTTGTGAACTTTTGTTAAAAATTAAAACTTGAAGCAGGTATTGTCCCTGGTCTCCTGCAATTTCTTCGGTCCTAACCTCAGCCTTAACAAATTACTATGCTAGCTGCAAAGAAATTGACTACTATACTGTATAAAAAATTTAACAAATTATAATTTTAGCCTTATTTTCTCATGAAATTGATATTTCCGTATGTAATGGGATTTCTCACCTTTAGATTCAGAGTTCAACCACTGACTCTTTCAGCTTGTGAAGGACCATCACCTGAACACTGCCTTTATTGCACCAGTGTTATATATGGAAGTGTTATATATGGAGCAAGCGGGGTTGTATGTATGTGTATTCACACGTGCAAATCTTCCTCTCCTGAACCACGACCATCTATTTCCCATCTCTCCTCTAATATCTAGTCATGTTCTTTGCATCTAAAGTGGCAATTTTGCTTTTTTCATAATCCATCCACTCTTCTTTATTGTGTCATTTGTTGTTCACTGCTTGTCAGATGAGAAAAAGGAGGGGGAAAAAACAAGTGAAAGATATCTTCCTTCATCTTCAATCCTGTCTTCGGGAATCAAGATAGCACATCTGAGCTAAGATTCATAGCTGGATTCAAAGAGATCTTTGGAAATAAAAGGGAAGCTGTCAGAGCCACGCCCGGTTATCGGGAGACATCTCTGGAAGAGGTGAGCTTGTTCGCCCTCAAAGCTTTAGTCTTTATCATTTTGCTTTTTAAAATCTATTATTATTCAGTCTGATACAATTAGATTACTATTCACTATTAAGTAATTTGAGTAGTAAATCTTTAGTAAATGGAACATATACAACCTTGAGGTGTACATTTAATTTCGAAAAATTACATTATTACCCTCTTTAAACAGCCATTCATGGTGTATTTTCCTTCTTCATTTGGAAAACTGGACACATGTAGACTGTGTTATATCTTATTTAAGTAGATCAAGTAAAGGTGTTTGATGGCAGAAAATATTGTTGGGGAAAAAACAGTTATAAGTAAAGTCATGGGTCATCTCTTTTGTAATACAGAAGCAGAGACATGTAATCTCCACACCAGGATGCAATACATAACAAAGTAACAATAAACTTTTGTGGTGGTGTTCTCTATAACAGTCTATAATTGATGTGTATTTCTGTCAAGTTACTCAAATAAAGTGAGACAATGTAATATTTGTCTGAGAATGGGTGTAAATCAATGTGCCTGCCCATGGAGAGCAAAAAGTACAGTCCCTCTACAAAGCTTTGAAGATACTGGATATCAGAGGGCAATGGCAGAAGACGATTTAATGCATTTCAATTTTATTTGTCTAGCGCCAAAACACAACATACATTATGTCAAGGCCCTTTACATAGAGAGGTTGAGACCTCACAATACTACAGAGAAACCCAACAGTTCCCACAATGAGCATCAGTTGACTTAACAGGAAAAAATCTCGATAAGAACCAGACTTAGTGTTGGGCGAAACATCTTCCGCGACCGGTTGGGGTGAGGAGAGAAAGGGGGAGAGAGGAGAGGTGGGCATCAATGAGCAGAGAGGTGGAGAAAGCATCACAATGGTTTGTTGCTACAAAGACTGTAGCAATAGTCAATCCACCTGGGTCTAGTTGGGCCTGAGAAACCTGGCCAGTTTCTTTCAGAGGATGTTCTGCCTCGCATTGACACTTCCAGTGACCAAGGCAGTTGCATGGTAATGAGCCAGGAAGCAGCGATACCATCTCAGCTGCATTCATGTAAATTTCACAACTGAACCTTCAGTAACTACCAGGGACAAGCTGGACAAGCTAACTGTGGAAGTATGGTAAAAAAATACATTGGACAATATTTGATTGTCCTTTGTGCTCACCACTTGTTTCAGTGCACTGTTTGGCGGAGTCTTGGAGGACAGAGCAATTTTTTCAAAACTTCTATTGGGACTATTACATTTCATCCCGTACATTACTTTTATTAATTGTGTAGACACCTATTCAGGAGAGACAGGTGAATGGAGTGAAATAAATCTTTATTACAGATTTAACAGATGATATGTGATGACTAAGTCTTTGGTGCTTAGACTCGATGGGGAGATATTGTAATCGACAGCTGATCACTACCGCGGCAACCCAGGGAGAAGACAGCTAGAAACTGAGATCGCGCAGGATGAGTGAGAACCAAACTACGACCAAAGCATGCACAAAAGTTCTCCCGTACAGAACGTATGCTAGAGCTTAATTTAAGGAACGTCAACAGGTCTGTGGGGCTATTGAGAGGGACCACATAATATACCTCAGCTATGTGTACACATATTGCCTCCTACAACAAGCTACCTGACTGTACACATCTGGCATGCCTACCTGGATGGAAATCTGTCTCCAAGATTGGGTTTTCCTCCAGAGGCCTTGATACCAACGTAAACTTGTGTCATAAAATACAGGCAATTCAGAAACACACACACAATAACAGTTTATCAGCAGGAATGACAGTTCACGAGGGGGGGGGGCATTGTCAGCCAGACCTGCAGTGAGTGAGGCATGATGGATGATCAATGGAAACACATTTATAAACATATTGAAGCAGACTCAGGGATAAGGTGTGAACTGAGGACAGGCTAAGGTTAGAGTTTGTCACGCAGAGGTATGTGGCTGCTGGCTGAGGGTCGGTGGGCCTGCGACTTCACAGGGATCCCGGTGAAAGGTTTTAATTAGCTGCTGTCTTGGTCTTGGCAGCGAATGTGGAGATGTTTACTGAGGACCATAAATCTGTGGCGACGAGCATGGGGCCACACCCCGAGGCTCTGCAGACACCCGGCCGTCCCATCCATCCTCACCTCTCCACACCACAGACCCCCAATGCCAGCCCCCGATGCTGATAGATTGTGAAGTAAACAGCAGCTAATGCTTAGGTTGGCTATGCAAATTCCATAGAGCCCTCAAACTAAATCCTTTCCTACAGTTTTCTTAATTTCCCTGTGCACCAGTAAAATAAAAGCAGTGTGTGTGTGTGTGTGTGTGTGTGTGTGTGTGTGTGTGTGTGCTGATTCTCCATAACACATGCGTGGATTTCACCAAACTTGGTGTAAATATTTCTTCTCATCTGGGGTATCTCCAGATGATTAACTTTCGCAGCTGACTGGTCAAAGGTCAAGGTCAACAACGAAGACGAGGTCCGACAAACACATTTGCCAAGATGTCACTACAAATAACAGCGAGACGATCTGAAGCTCACGGTGACCAGAAAATAATTCCCCATCATATGACGTCACATGACAAGCGAGGCCTTGAACAAGTCAAAGATATAGTTCAAAAATACATTTTTCTAGGTATTTCTGCATCCCACATGACTAGACACGACCGGAAGAGTTTCATCTTGCTTGTTTTTGCATTCATTATGTGCAGGAATGTTAGATAGTTAGTCAGTTAGTTAGTTAACTAACTTACATCATTTGAGAGCAACAGTAACACACAAGGACATCTCATGAACATAGAAAAATTGACGTATTGTAAAAGGCCCTGTTGCACCTTGGGGACAGATACCTGTGTCCTGATGGCATCGTGGAGAAGTGTCAGTGGAGTGATGTCCTGCGATATTGATATTGTGTAGAGACCCCAGATTTGGCACAGGGCAGGAAACTGCATATTGAAGTGTGTTGTTTCAAATGTGTTCAACTCTGTACTTTTTAATATACTTTATCATCTCATACAGTATGAGAGGGGAGATAGACGTCATGCCCTGCACTCCTGTCATAAAATGTCTTTGCCGTAATGTCTGATAATGCTTTATAGTCAGCCATGTGCCACTAAATGTTTTCCCTCTTCTCCGGGAGCAGAATGGGGATGGGAACATTTCAGGTGGATTCCTTCCTCCTTGCTGAACAGATGAGGGAGCTTCGTCTGGTCGACTGAGGTACATTAGCATACTTATGAACTTTCACACTGTCTTAATTCTCAAATTAAACACCTGCCTCGTTCTGCTGCTGAGGTGTTTCCAAGCACCATCTCTCTCTCTCTCTTCCTCTTTCTGTGTCTCATGACTTTTTCTTCCCTTCCTCTTTTTCCACTCTTTCTCTCTCTCATCCGTCTCTCCTCTCTGCTTTCATCCAACAAGCCTTTAAACTGAAGTGGATTCACCGCTCATGTTTGCTTTTGTGATAGTCATTTTACAGTTCTTTGTTCAATGATAAAATAAATACATACGTGTTGGTATGTTGAGAGTAAATCACTTTCAATGAACTGATTATGCAGTTCACCTCAAATGTCCATAATACAGACAATTGCATAAAGTGCTTATTGAGGGATTTGGTCTTCCGACATCAGTACTTTTGATCTTTTAAAATACAATATTTTACACATTAATTGATTAATAGTTTTGTCCATTTTTTTTATTGATGGATATTATGGGATAGAACAGTCCAAACCTCCCAGAGTTATTTAGATTGTTTCCATAGAACTGTGGCATGTTCTCAAATTACTGAACTAATAAATATTTACAGATTCATTTTCTGACTGTAATTGTTTTGGCTGTTATTATCGCTGATTGGATTTTCTTTGTGCAACCGTAATATTATATATCTTGAGGACTTGGCGTCTATTAAATTGTTACTGTGTTGAGTGGGTCGCCAACTGACCAAAATGTCTGTGAATTGTTTTCTCTGATTATAGAACAAATCAAACCTCCATTTTATCTTAGTCTCTGATTCCTACTTTGCTGCATTAACAAGAAAAGCTCATTTGCACTTTTTTTTTTATAACATTTCATCAATATCACAAAAGTTGCCTCACACCCTTTACACTGGTTCCATTTCATTCTCCACAGGCTGTCAAGAATGTCACACTCCTTTCAGTTCAATTGTCAAAGATGTCAAATTTCACTCCAGCACAACCTCAAACATTCATACCTGCCTCCCCATGTGTATTATATATCTCCATGGTGACTATACAATATTGTACAATAAAAAGAAATATGACCACCATCAGCTGAGCGTTAGCAGCCATGCTTTAAAATTATTAATTCTGCTAATGCTGTCTTTCTTCTTATCGATGGTAAATCTATATACATAGAAGAGAAAGAGAAATATAGCATCAGATTTGCCAAGTCAATAAACATTGTACATTCATGCTTTAAGATGACAATAACTTTATTCAGTTAGGGGACCCCACCTACACCTGCGACCCTGCACCCATTGAACGGCACTAGCCGTCAATCACATGGTATCCACACCTCAATTATTAACATGCTTTATCATCTATTATACTCTAAATGGGATTATAATTCCAATCATGCTGGATTTAATAAGGCTTGAAAGTAGGGATTTAGACAAACTCCTCCAGGAAAATGTTTACTGACGTTATAAATCGTGAGTAATTTTCTTATAGAATTCTATTGAAGCGCCCTCAAAGACATTATGGGTTTTTATCAAACAACATTGTAAATGTAACGTCTCTATTGATTTGACCGTGTTTTATGGAGAAACTATGAAGTTTATGAAGTTGGGGGAGTATCAGTAGTGTTTCTGAAATAGAATGTGCATACGTGTGACAAAATAGAATGATCACAATAAACCTTTTGGTGACTCACCGTGTGTCTTTGCTTATACTAAGGGTGCATCGCTTGGAACAAATGCTTCTTACGAACTGTGTGGCTGAGTCAGTGAGTCAGCAAGTGATAGTGTGATACAACTGTACACTGGTATGGGAAGATTAGAGTGAGTGAGGAACTTGTGTGAATTGATAAGCCCATGGAAGTCTAAGCACACCCGTCCCAGTGAGCCCACAGTGGAATAATGGGTAACATATAATAGGGTGAAATAAAGCCATGTTCACGATTTGGGGACAGAGATATGGCTCTCCATCCTCTATATGCTGTCTCCACCTCCAATGCCCCTTCTCATCATAGGACACCTCCACCCTCAGCGGTAGGTACTGCCCTTCATACAGCAAGGGAGGAAACCAACCAACCCACCTTGACCTATGATCTCTGTCCTTGACCCAGAGAAAAGACAGAGACTGGGAATTTAAATCCAAATTAACTCCACAGAGCTAATCTTTCCCTCCAATAGCAGCTTCTCTAAAACAGTGGCTCCGCATCCAAAGCAACAGAAGGGTACAAAATGCAGATGGCGACATTTCCCTAAAGCAAAAGCACAACTACAGAGTGTTCAAGCAGGCTAACTGTTCCCCAGAGGTGCTCGTCTACAAACCGTGGCAGCCACGTGAACTGAGAGATATGATGAAATGACCGCGTGGATCGGCAAAAGGACCAAAGGTGAGGGAGGGGTCTCAGCAATGCAACATTTACTGGCTGTGTAGAAGTCTACACTTATTGGTGTTTCAAACTATGCTGGGCCAACTTCCAACCTACGACCTGTTCCATTACAGCACCAGCTGGTCCCAGCATTGGCCCTTTATGATGCCATGTGCATTGCATTCCCCTGGTAGTCTGCAGGCCTGAGGTCTACAACACTAAACTGAAGCAAGGCGAGTCTTTGGAGGTTTTTTTCTGGTGTTGACCCAGACAGTACCTGTAACTCCGGTGAATGGCCTGAAAAAACACAATGCCCTTACACACCAAAAAGACATGAGTTGGAATTTGACCACACTTTGAACAAATGTTCTAGCAGCACGACACCACAGCGTAAGCGCTGATCACAACAGACTGAGGTATTACAACGGGGCTGTAGGCATAAGGCTTGTGACTGTCCCACCTCTGGGCCAAGCCAACGGGTGAAAATCCTGGCCACCTCAAGAACTCCAGTATACTTAGCAGAGGCATGTATGAGCAATGAATTTTATAAAAACATATAAAAACAATATGCACAGCTAACGACAGATTTCAAAGCACCTCATAGATTGAATCTCGACTGAACCATAATTTATTCTGTCCAACGTATGCCCTGATGAGACCCCCGTGTCTGCACTGTGCATTTCAGTTCCTTGCACCAGTAACCTGAGCAACTGCTGGTCTGTGTCCTGTTTGCGCTTTTAGGTGTGATTGCCATGACTCCAGGGACCTTTCAGATCTCCTTATAGACAAACTATATTCCATGCTCCACAAATTTCAGAATTGCCAGAATTTTCTTCGTTGCACATCACATTTCTCACCGGTTCTCACCAGAGATCATGCACGTGAGGGGAAATGACATGACAAGGAAGTGACACATTGGGGATGTGTCACGCTTAGATTTTCAGGTTCGAAACTTTGAGACTGTTTAACAGAAAATATCCACTTAGTTCGGAAGCTGTCAAAGGCTTAGCTCCTGTCATTCAGTCTCTAGACTGGAGACCTGGTGGATGAAGCTGCTTCTGGTTTTCAGTTACAGATTTAGCAAATGCATATTTTTGGCATTGCGGTGGATTCTGACTCACAGAACTGAGGTTTGCTCTCAATGGTAATGATAATGGTAATTTCAATTAAGGTTACTCCAGAGAAGTGCAAACTGGGTATTGAACGTTCCAAGTCAAATTATGGATGTGCCAAAATTGGGTTGTGGTTTTAGCAAGCAAAGGCCTTCAATAGACTCCTAACATCAGACGGACATCCCAACCCTGCAAACACAGGTATAAAGCTGAACCTTACCACATACCATAAAACCCTTGCTTGGGTCATGTTGTTTAAGGGAGACAACATTTCTTGCATCCTCACATTTCTTCTCTCCAGTACTTGACTCGAAGTCCATCATTCACAAGATGACTCCTCTGAATCAAGCGCCTCAGCTGCAGACTCCATAAAAAGTGTGTTTTCTGATGGTAGACTACAGTAGATTTTGTTATTACCTTAGATCAGTTCAACAGGGCCCCTTTAAAAAAGATGATATATCTGTGAGAGAATAAAAAATAAACGTCAAGAGGGAGGCATCCTGACAGAGGAATGACAGATTTGGTGTGTATGTGAAAGCCTGGCAGGCAGTAACGCTGTGAGCGAAGGAAAACCTCATAAAATGGGTGGCGTGCGAGGGAGATGGGCTCCGTCGCCTGCGGGGTACTAATGGCAGCCGAAAGGCAGCAAAGCCTGAAATAAGGAGATACTAAAATTTATGAAAAGAATCAGCCATCCAGCCTGATTACCACTTTCACAGAGGAGGAGGTGAGAGTGTGTGTGTGTGTGTGTGTGTGTGTGTGTGTGTGTGTGTGTGCGTGTGTGTGTGTGTGTGACAGCAAAAGAGGTTTTAAAGGAGAGATGAGACACGTATTCAGCGATACATTACAAGCGTCAGATAGTTTCCCTCCTCCCCATTCAGGAGAACAAGAAGTTCCGAGGAGACTGAACTTCACCTTTTGGTCTTGCACTAGTACAGGGTTTTTTTTAGAGTTTGAGAAATGTGCTTGTTTGCTGACTTATTAAGGCTCATATGTGAAGAGCCTTTTTTGTGCATCCAGTTCTGGGCACGTTGAACGTAGCGGACCGTACGTGTTTTCCTTCTGAGATGTTTTTCTGTTAACCACAGTTGGAGAGTGGTGATCTGCGTTACCGTAGCCTTCCGTCCACGGGACCGCTGCTCACTGGATTGTATTGTTCTTTCTTTTTTCCTGTTGCCGTCAATCTCAGTTGCATCTCCAGAGATTGGCAGTTTTAAAAAACACTCGAACTGTACATGACGTGTCCGCGGTTTGGTCGGACATGTCTGTGAATACAGTAGGACAGTCGAGTGTCTGTGATTTGTTAATGTGTCTGTAATAACAGCAGAGAGGTTGACGGTTTGTGGTTAGCCAAGACATCGGACAATAACAGCCGGACAGTTGGGTATCTTTAGTCAGTTCAAATGTCATCAACCCATCCCAGCCAGAACTTTGTATCCACAGCTGGAGATACAAACACAACTTTATCCCCTGTTCGCCTCGAATCCAATGCATTCACCTTCAATTCAACTCAAACCAACTCTCCACGCAAATACTGAAAACCACTGAATCTTTTGAATACAGTAAATAAGCCTCGCAATCCAGTTAACACAGAAGATATTACTGTCAAAAAAAGTGGGTCCTCTCTTTCTCACGTCCCAACCTGCCATTATAACTGTGCCATGAAAATATTGCCAGAGTCGGTCCTCTCCTTCCCCTTCCCTTCATCTAAAAGGAATGTTTTCATAATATGAAATAATAATGTCCTGTTTGCGGCCGCCGGCGCAGCTTCATAATGGGGATGCAGGATTGAAAGAAAAGTGGGCGAATTAAACTTTAAGGAGACAGCAGTGGAAATTCAGTGGTGTCTATTAAAACTCACATTTAAAGGGGAAATGGATGGGGCGTGGGGTGGGAAACGGGGAGGTGTGGGTAAAAAAGAAGGAGGTTTGAAAATAATAGGTCTGCAAGGTTTCTTTTCTCACTGTACACTCTCCTGGTTGGTTGACTGGGTGCCAGTTTGGCGAGGCCTCGTCATTAAAGATGGCATATGCAGCCGACGGGTCCCCGAGAGTAATGCGAACTTCTGCAGCCTGTCTCCCAAGACTCTTCCCCCCCCCGACACCCCGCGCCCACCCGCCTTCCTCTCACTGATGTTAAAAGAAATCTTTATTGTCAGTCACATATCCTATTCACTTTGTTCACTTGCACTGACAACCTTCAGCTGAGAGGGAGTGTGTACAGGTGAGCACACGCTATGTGTGTGCATTTCACATGCACGACGGAAGGATGGTACGGATGGTGCACATTTGTAAGTCGCTGTGTGTACTGTATGTGCGAGCGACCACTGCGGTACAACAGCCTACTTTCCCTCGACCCACTTCTTCCGTTCATCTCCCTCCTCTTCTGGATGTTGGCGTTCCCGAGTTTCTAAATGCTCCCTCATTAGCTGAAATCTGTTTGAATCCTCCAAGTGAGAGACTGGTAACGAAGTGGTGTCGGCTCCATCTCTCTATCTCCCGATGTGTGACAGGTGGGGAGGATGGGGGTGGGGTTTGGGTCGGGAGGGCTGTTTGATTTGAGGACGAGGGAGTGACTGAGGGGAGGAGGAGAGTGAGGAAGCACGGGAGGAAAGGATGTGGGAGGTGGACCTTGGTGATGTGGAGGGGTAGGGGGGTTGTCACCAGCTTTGCGGAGCTCCTCCACCCCAGAAAGCCTTCATGTGTCTCGCTGCTCCTCTGCGACTGCGGCACCTCGATGGGAGAAGGATGACAAGTCCCGGTAAATTATTTATCCGGCTCTGCCACCGAGTTGCCCTGTGCTTCATTATACCTGATTGGCTCCTTAATGGGATGAATCATCTGAAGGCGCTGGGCCAGGTACAAGGACGGCCTCCTGAAGACGGGTTTCTGATCTTTTCGCAGTGTAATGGGAAGGAAGAGACCAAAGTCCACACAATCCCTCTTTGAAATGAGCGGCATTGGTGTGGCGGTCGGCTGAGTTTTAATGATCCTCCTTTAGTGGACTCTCCGCCACAAACGGCTGGTGAGAGTTCAACTAAGAGATAGTGTATAGGAAGAACATGGATACTTGTCAATTCATTAACTGAGCCAGCTATGTAAATGCTTTCTTTGAGCCATGGTGCACCACTGTCAACAGTTTAAGGAAATTTCCCTCTGCATAAATTTGCTTTGAAGAACATCTCCTCGCCTTGATATTAAACTGCTTTGCTCTTTAAATGTAGTGTGAAAGCTTTTGAGAGGCAAGTGTCAACAAAATAGCTGCAAAAAATAATTGCACTAAGTGCGGGGATTCTCGACTCATCGAGGAGTTGAGATTGGCAGGCCGTCACTTGGTAAACTTCACAGTAATTGCTTTACTCCAGGTGAGGCAGTGGGAGTTTTTTGTTTATGGAGATGGGAGTATCAAAATCCTCTGGGTGACAAGCCAAAAACACCTGGCACACAATCTGTTGGCTTCCTCATGACCCCCCGACGCCCGGGCTGATAAGAGGCAGTCACGTGGACCCAGGGATGTACCTGGGAGTGATAGAGGGATGTTTCAGGCTGCACATCATCCACACACCCTGGAACTTTAGCATCTTTTACTTTATCTGCAGTGAGGGTTTTCTTCTATGGAGATAAGAGTTAATGCATAGCAGGACTGATTATCTCCTAAAACAAACACACGTGGACTGGAATATCAAACCATAATTAAACTTCAGCGTCCAACGCTCGTATGCACTTAGTACATACTTTTCACTGGACATCTCATTTTTGATTTATGATATCTTATTTTGTCATTAAAATGTCTAATTGGGAGATGCACGATAGCAGATTTGTACTTAATACTTACCTACACTGATGGGACCAGAGGGTTCTAAACCACATGTGTCATGTATGGCCCAATCCCATTTCTCATTTTTACCCCTACCCCGTTGAAAATCGGCCCCTACAAATTGGGACACCCCTTCAAATGCGATACGTCGCCGATGGCTTAACGTGAGCTGACGCGACATGTTTTTACGGGAGATTCAACATTTTTACAGTATGTCGGGCATGACAGGACAGGTGTATCCGACTGAAAATACCCAGTGGTTGATAACGTTACCTATGTGGCACTAAAATAACGCATGCATTGCGACTCACGATTATTTGTGGCTTTTATGAAGAAAAGCGCCATAATACATTCAAACGGTGAACAAAGGTTGTCGAAAATTATTAACGGAGAAAATACAAATTTGTGAGTTTCTTTGGTACTAGGACATTTTTCAGCCGACATGATTCACAAGGCATTCTGGGAAGGGCCATCTAGACCTCCGCCTTAGACCTCCCGCTCGATGCCAGAGGGAATTGAGACGCCCCTAACCCTACACGTGAACCCGCAAAACCGAGGGGTAGGGCTAAGGGGTGAAATGGGAGTGAGCCTCGCTACTTCTTTGCCTTTTATGCAATCATCCATCAGCCTATGGTTTACAGTCCGGTGAGCTGCTCTCTCTCTCATTAAAAGTCAATCTATCTCACCCAGCAGTCAATATCTCTCTCTCTCTCTCTCTCTCTCTCTCTCTCTCTCTCTCTCTCTCTCTCTCTCTCTCTCTCTCTCTCAATCAATCTAATGAATAATCCAGACAGACCACTCAAAGGTGGGATTTTTGTTAAATAATGTCAGGGTTTTAACTACATGTTCTGCTTGTTATTATACAGGAAATATTATATGCTCTGTCCACATTTAAATGTTTAAGAAGGATAGCAAACAGTATTAGTGTCTTCATTTAAAGGCCCACATGAACTGACTATACCGATAATTTATTTTATATTGGTTGATGTTGATATATATCACGATATAAATCAAAAGTGAGATGTGAAGATATCATTAGGTTACTTTTGGTTAAAATATTATTTATTTCCTGTCAGAAGTTGAATGTGACAGGAGCTTCGAGTGTTACAGGAGAACACCGGATGTGGCCCCAGGGGTCTGCTTCAGTGTGTCTTCCCACATGCAAACAGCCCTGATATGACAAGGGCGAAGTGATTGTTGTTGCTGCTGCTTTAAATGTGTAATGTGTAAGATGAAATAAAATAACAACACTTTGTTTCCTTTGAGAGCTGAGTTTAGTGATCGGTAAAACATGGACCCAGGAAGACCAGTTCCCATAAAGTCCTTTATGAGCTCATACTGGTAGAAAGAAGGCTGGTAATTGCAGGGAGGAGACAAGAGAAAATTGAAAATGTCTAGAAGACGACTTTGTTGGTCAGGTATTCCGAAGCTTTTCGGTCATTTGGGGAGTAAATTGAACTGTAAAAAATAAAACGTTCAGCCGCGTGTAAGTGGCAAATAAACACTTCATTTTCTCCAATAAGGTTTGTTTGAACTTCCTTGACTGCTGGAAACTGTTAAGACGCCTTCAGAGAGGAGAACCTTGCTGCTCCTAAATGTTTTTACAAGAACAGAAAAAGTCACAGTCAAATCGTATCATATAGTCAGATCCCCATAATCTCTGCGTCAATGCAATGATCTGAAAGCAGACACAACTGTTCACCTGAGTGTTTCACTGATGATGTTCAGTGATACAGGAAACTGACACACCATCCACCCATCATCTATACCGCTTCATCTATTAAGGGTTGCGGGGTCGCTGGAGCCAATCCCAGCTAACATTGGCCAAGAGGTGGGATTCACCCTGGACAGGTCGCCAGCCTATCGCAGGGCCACATACAGAGACGGACAACCATCCACTCTCACATTCACACCTACGGTCAATTTAGAGTCTCCAATGAACCTAACCCCATTCTGTATGTCTTTGGACTGAGGGAGGAAGTTAGAGAACCCAGACAGAACCCACACATACACGGGGAGAACATGCAAACTCCACAGAGAAAGGCCCTGGTTGGTTTGAACCGAGAGCAGAGTTACTTTAAGCTTTAAGGTAACACTGAATGACGGCAGAGCAGATGAATGGATCTCGCCACGAGAGTTTCCTCAAAGGGACTTTTAAGAATCGTGTATTGTGTCAGTCCGTTTCATATGGGACCAGAGCCAGAGGAGGTGGAGGTCTCCAGGAGAGGTCAGAACATCCGACATTAATAAAGACAAAAAACGACAAGATATGTTCTTACTTCTGCGCTATACAAATAGTTAGGGTAGGAGTGATTATTATTATTATTACCCTCCAGTAGCCATCTAATAAACCACACTGGGCCTTTTTCTCTGTGCCTTCTTTCACTTGATAAATCCGTATATTGGTCTGCCGGGATTTATTTTCCAGATATTCTACCTTTTAATTCAACTTTTTTTGTTCTTGCAGCAGTATATAAGACCGCATTCGTAGTCGCCTCTCTCTCTTCCCGCTGATGGATTCTCTGTTCGCCTTCTATTGCTTAGAGCCTCTCCCAGATCCGACCGGATTTCTTTTACATCATTTCTAATTTGTTCAAACTCCGATCTCAATTCACCGATTTGCTGGGCGATTCCTTCTTTGAAGTCCATCAGCATAGTTTTGAGGCTCTGTTCGAGGCTATCCATTTCTCGCTCTGATTCGTTTGGCGCGTGCGTTTTCTTTGTCCAGTATGTAGCCTTCAAGTCCTGAGTAACTGCTCCTGATCTCAAGTTCAGATCATTTAACAAAGAATACTTTTATGTACTCGTCGGACCTCTTATCTAGTTTAGGCTTGTTCCGAGATTTTTTGTGCCGAGTCACACTCACCGCGACATCAGCTCGCGTGCCAAACACATTATTTTTTTTTTATCAGCATTATCATTATTATCACCATCACTCCTGTTACTAACTGATGCTGCTGTCACTGCTGCCCCCCCCCTCCCCCCGGTGGAGTCAGTCAAAGGGTGGACAGCGTTTGGTTCACGGTCGACCGGCGACGCTCACACGGCGCGGCGCCATATCCACAGAGAAGAGGACTTGATCATGTGGCAGAGTCGTCCTCTGTGGGATTCGTCAAGGAAACCTTCTTTGATTGTCGCCCCTTTCTTCTTCCTGCTTACGTTTTCTTTCCTTTCCACTGTCTTCTCTCCCTCCCTCTCCTCCTCTTCACCTTCAAGCACACTGCCATCCCTCCCTCTTGTCCCTCATCAGCAGTGAACCCCATCCCACCTCACACCACCCACCCGGGGGGGGGGGGGGGGGGGGGGGGCTGCTGCTGGTGGCTGTGTTGCGGTCGCCCTGTTTATGCAATCCCCCTTGTTTTGAAGTGACAGGCCGGGGATAGATATGCAATATTAAAGAGAGGCCTTATGAATTTTTGACATCTAATTAGTTGCTTCCCCCGTTAACATATCGTGGCTTGCGGGGGCATGGAGCGCTCCACTGGGGCCCCTCTGAAGTGCAGGGCAAAAAAAAAAGAAAAGGCCCCGCTGCCACTTCTAATGCATTCGCCTCTAATGTTAGTGGTAATCAGAGCTCTAAGGTTAATTCATGGCCCTGCGAAGCCCTGCTATTGAAGCCTTCTGACTGCTCCTGCTGCATGTCACTGGCCACTGTTTCAAGGACGCACGGCGGCAGGGACGAGGTGAAGCACTGGAGTGATGTTACACACACCAGCAACACACTCACACATTAACGTACGTCGGCCACATGGCTTTAAAACCACATTATCAAAAGTAAAGCTTGGAAAACAACTCAAATGTGCTTCACAAGGTTTTCAAAATGTGCAATGAGGACTTTTTTGCCGCCTTGTTGCACAAAATGGCCGTCGTCCATCTGAAGGGGGTTGACACGGTTGCTCATCAATACCATTGACTCAGCAATTATGTGAGCAGCTGTGAGCCCCGTGGGACCCAGTGTGGTTAGTTTGGGTGTCTTCATGTCAAACGTGACGGGACAAATGCTGACATGTCAACATATGGCTTGTTGTCTAGAAATTACTAACCCAGTGTATGAAAATAGAAGTTCATCATGGAAGCAATGGGTTATAGGGATGCTGCAGTAAGTTAGTACCACATGTTCATGAAGTTATGGGACGGTCAGAGATTTACAAAAAAAGACTGGTTAAATTTAGATGAGGAAAGGCTGGATCCTTCATGTCCCATAATGCAACCAATGGCAACCGCTTTAAATCAATGAATTAATGTATTTCATTCCCCTGATTATTTTTTTTTTAATCAAGATCCATTGGGAAATCTGTGAAAATTTCCCAAAAAAATTAAATGTTAAAGAAAATGATCTATAAGAAAAACCTAAACCTTTGTCTGGATCGGCACCATCATTTAATGGAATCTTTCTTGCCACAAGTTCCGTCCTCCCACAAATTTTGCGTGGAAATCTGTTTTTACATAATAATCATGCAGAAGAACAAACAAACCAACAAACGGTCAAAAACAGGTGGACATAACCAGTTTTAATCAACTCCAAGAATTACACTCATGTATTAAGGGAAAGTAAATAAGATAGTGTCCACGACCAAACCCTGAATGTGCACAAGCAGACTGTGGTCGCACTGGGCAGCTCCCGCTCTGAGTGTGTGAAGGGTTTCTGGAAAAACTGCACAGAGCTCTGTCAACTTTCCCTGGGTAAATAAAGGTTAAAAGAAAAGTGCGCGCGCACACACACACACACACACACAAACACAGACAGAGAGAGTCAGTCACAGCTCAGCTCACAGTCCAAATAATGATGAAGTGACCAAAGGGAGGCATGTGTTGTTGTGTGTGTGTGTGTGTGTGTGTGTGTGTGTGTGTGTGTGTGTGTGTGTGTGTGTGTGGGTGTAGCCTCTGAACCACTTTGAACTGGAGATGTCAGCGACTCGCTGGCCCTGTCTTCTTCTCCCTCTCTCTGATGCTCTCCCTCTCTCTCCCTCTCTCTCCCTCTATACGTCTGCATGTCTCTCGCCCGCTGTCCTTTGTTCATATTTGATTCCCATAGGTGCAGCCGGGGTACACTAGGCTTGGGAGGGCAGTGTGTGTGTGTGTGTGAGAATACACTTCTGCCTGTGATAGAAGTGATGGCTTGTTACCGTGTCATCATACACAGGTTCTGGTAGGACGGAGAGTGACTGAGAGTCAAATCATTGGCATGATGATTGTAGCGTGTGTGTGTGTGTGTGTGTGTGTGTGTGTGTGTGTCAGTGAGATTTATAGATAAAATTGCAAGCTCATCCAGATATAGATACTGTATCTTCTACTCGTCCACTGTATCATCCGTCACAGTCAAGATGCATGGACGTACATACAGTATGTACATACACGGTGCTGTAGATGACAATACCAGCGTGAAGGGTTGTGCTGTGATTTTTGTTGAACTTCTATGATCGTATTTCTACCACGGGGCTCTGAATCCTGCTCTGCCACCAGGTTATCTCACAGCTAACTGTGTCAGGAAAAATAATTAGTGACTGAGTCATGCCTCCCATACACTAGACGACTTTGAGAAGACTTCAGTCCCACACCCTCAACGGGGGCACGCCTCAACTCTGGCAAAACTCTCAGGATTTCATACCGACAATGGAAATGTGTCTACGACAGTTAAAGCGCTTGAAAGTCATTAGGTGAAAGGCCGGCATAAGTTGAATTCCTCTATGGTTTCATTATAACAAACAGAAATATGTTTTTTTTTTATGATGGTCTACAATCAAAGATAGTATTGACGTTAGAGGGCAGATGATTAATGAATTTTAATGATAATTAAAATGTAAAACCTCTTTAAAAACTTTCATTTTGACGGATTCGAAGACATGTATATATTTGATGCTAACATTCACTAACATGAAAGTATTTTCACCTTCACAAAAATGGGATAAGGTTAAGGGTAAGATATCAAATATTCTTGAATGATGGGTGTTTGGGTTCAGTGTATAAAAAGCCGTCTATCCATTATATTCTTTCCTGTTTCAATCAAACTGAAACCAGCTTTATTCAAGGCTGAATCACCAGCCGACCAAAGTGGGCGACCCAAGTTGTACTCCGTCATTTGTGTCTATTCAATTTGATTAATTTGTTACCAAAAAAAGAAATGAACAAAAATCCTAATCCACTAATGATTTCCACTTCAGACAAATCAATATTAAAATTGTTCAGCGGGTGAAATGAGCTCCTCACCTCCTCCGGCTTTATCCTCACCCGCATTCAGTGTAATAAGTCGTGGAACTCGACACGCGTGTCAATCAAAGCGATCACTCTCACGGTGCGAGGCGAAGGGATGAGGAGGAGGAGTGATGCCTCCTGAGCGCTCGCACCTCGTCTGAGGCACTCGCCTCCCTCCGCCATAATGTTCTCTCTCTGTTATTCCCTCTCTCCTTTTTTTTTTCAATTAGAGTCAATTGACCTGACAGAATTGCCGGCAATTATGTGATTTTTGTAATGGTCCTGGGCTAATTTGCCTTGGCTTGTCAGCTGTGTTTTATGTCGCCAACCCCCCACCTCGCTTACTCCCTCTGCCACATAATAGCTTATAATTTCAAAAATCCTCGCCCTCTGCTTCCTCCTCAATAAATCGCAATTACAGGAAGTTGTTAGAGATGCTCAAACCGTTTCACTTTATGCCATCAGAGATTTTTTTCTTTTTGCAGAGCCTTAATATAATCACGCTTCATGTGTGTGTGTGTGTACACTGAGTCCAACCCTCCTGGGCGCCGGCACATGGAGAAGTTTACTCTCTCCACATTGCTCATTAAGAATATGATTTTGTGGCAGCTGGTCTTTGGGCAGAATATCTTTTATTCCCTCTCAAACGGGCGGGCTTTTAAAAGGCGTTTGATTTCCCAAAGAGCCGCGTCCTCCTGAAGGTTTGAGCTCATACAAATGTGTCATCGCCACTCCCAAGTGGTGGGAGAGGTCAACTGGTGGCTTTTTTAGAGTTTCGGGGGCGTTGGCAGCAGGGGTCGGTGAGGCAGTTCGCCAGCCCCCCACTCCCCCAACGTGCCCCCACCTACCCCATCACACTGCTCCTGGTTCCTCTCATCCGTCAAACTCAAACCTGCTGCCACGCTTCGAGTCTCCTCATAAAATATGCAAATGAACTCCAAATGAAATACCTTTCTTCCTTGCTCTCGCCGAGCTTGAAGGCCTTCCATCAGTTCAGTGCGCCCTCCCCACACACACACACACACACACACACACCCCAACACTAATCATTTCTGTACGTAATAACTCCAGAGCCGAGCATCTGCTTGCCTCCATAACACTCCACTGATCTCCTCTCCACCCATATCCACAGTCCCTCCCCTCCCCTCTACATGTATTAGGTCGTAATGACTTAGCGGTTAAAAGCAAATAGATGCCAGGGGACAAACATGCCCCCCCCTAACACACACACACACATCTCTTGTCACACACACTCTTGACACCCGACTCTGGCTACTCAAGATAAATTGTGCGCAGTGAGAGGAAGAAGTGAGACCTATCTATCACATTAAGTGTTGGGGCGTTTGTTACCAGGGAGTGTGGCTGCCCCCCCCCCCCCCCCCCCCCCCCCTGCGTTCAAAGGCCGGAGGGAGTCGGGGCGGGTGGTGATATTCGGAGAGGAGGTAGAAGTTTGTTAACACCTTCGCAAGTGCTGTTGACAGCCGCGGTGTACATAGCAGGCGGTAGAGGAAGTAATGGGTAGGGTGGCTAACAAGAAGCAAGCAACAATGGGCTTTAACCAATTAGCACAATCTCACACACACACACACACACACACACGTTATCCGTGTGTGTGTGTGTGTGTGTGTGTGTGAGCCGGAAACCTCAGGTGGAATTCGCCGCCGCATCACACTAACACTCACTTCACTTTCTCCGTCTCAAAGTTTCCCATCCTAATGTTGTTTTAGTTGAGTGCGGCGGCGGCGGCGGCTGATCGATGGATATTCTGCTGCCTGATAGCTCTATTTCCTCGCGCGGTCTCATTCCAGTGAGCATAAGTGCACTGACACTGGGCCCTAATGGCTGCACGTGCTGTGCTTAACACAGTCTGAAATGAATAACCCCGCAAACAGTCTCGTCGCCATTACGTGCAGGACTTAAATGATCATTTGGGAGGATGAAACCACCGATAACAGTTTTGGAATTATCATATTATCATTTTCAGTTTGCCTAAATCATTCTAATGAGATGAGCCACTTAGCAACTGCGTTGGAGCTGAAATAAGACACTGCCCTGGATGTAAAACAGCTGCATAAATATGGCCGCCCACTGATACAATAAGTGGAGTTGGCCTCGGTGCGCGCGTGAACAATTCCGTCCGCCTCTGTTTCGCTCAGCGCAGCGATTCCTCAAACCAGCAGATCATTTTGATGTTGTTGTTGTTGTTGATTGAGGCATTTTATTTTCTAAAGGGTACGAGCTCCCACACTCACAAACGGGCCCGGGAGAGAAAAGGGAGACGGATACATACATCCAGTTGGATCAACAAATAAATTATTCAGAGCGATATGACAGCAGATGTTTGGGAGGCCGCGGTTCAGCGGTGGTCTGCGCCGCAACTTTTTGATCAGAAATTCAAAAACAGGCCCTGCGTGGCCGACAGACGGCTGGATGGGAGCCCGCGCTCCGGCTCTCATCTTCCGCTCTGCCGTCGTCTCGTCCCACACATTTCTGAGGACACTTGTTTCGGGGAGATGTTTCGCGGGGGGGGACGTTCCTTTTTCTTCGCCGCACGTCATATCGGGGACAAAAAGAGACGCTGTTGACATTATCGCGATCTTAAATTCTTCTATTTGATGAAGATGCACAAGAAAAAAAAATGAAACGCGAAGCAGCATGTAACGGAGATGCAGTCGCGGCTAAACAGCCCAAAGGAGTTTCACACGTCCGCACTACTCTTTTAGAGGCTCATAAATATTAATGGGTAAATTAATAGAAAACAAACATGCCACCCCATCTACCAGAAATTACATTTATATCCAGCTACAACAGCAGATACATTTTGTTGGACGCATTTTCTGTTTACACACATTTTAATAACATTAATATTGTTAATCTACATATTTGGCAAGTCACAATTACGTTGATATCGACGTTTGTTTTTCCACCATGATATCTCATGGTTGCAGAACAGTCGCCGCTTGTAATGACTCCAACTTTACTGAAGTGTTTCACAGAGACAGTTTTCTACATTCTACCCTAATTCCCCGTCGTTCACCGACCTCCGCTGCCTGAACCCCAGACGGGACCCTGGACGGGACAGTCCCTCTGTTCAATCACCAGCTCCCGGGACCCCGCTGCTCCACAACAACGTTGGTAATAACACTTGGACGATAGGGCTGAAACATATACTCAATCTGTGACTTGGTTAATAAACACCACTTTATATGAACAATATTATTTCTGTGTTGCCTGCACTTGGAACTACTGTAACAGATAAACTGAAGCTGCTGACGCTGACACCAACAAGAGCCAGGTCCAGAGAAACTAAAGCACAGCGACGACTAGCGGTCGTCGCTAACGTGAGGAGTAAGAAATGAAGCACAAGTGTGGCGACGACAGCGAAAATAAAATAATAATCAAAATAATTATAGACAATAGAATAATTTACATTATTTGTGGAAGAGAAAGTTTGTGTGTGTGTGTGATTGGGGAGGGGCGATGGGGGTGCTCACAATGGGATTTCGTCGCACTTAACTCGCAATTGAGGGTCCCCCTGCACCACTTCCTTCACCCACACACCTTCTTCATACACGAGTGAACCATTCATATTCCATCTGTTCCAGCTATCTCTCTCTCTCTCTCTCTTTGGGGAGGCTGTCAATCTCCAGCACTTGTGATGTGAATGGTGGAGCTGTGTGTGTGCGAGGGGGGGGGGGGCGGGCGGGCGAGAGGAGAGACAAAGAGAGACAGAAAGTCAGGGAGTGAGAGAGGAATGGAGGCAGGGGAAGCAGAGGAGAATGAGAGGAGCGAGAGAGAGAGAGAGAGGCAGTAAACTCCAGGGACCTTTCAGAGGAGCTCATCGCACATCAGTGTCCTGCTGAGCTGCTGCCACGGAACAGAGGACGAGCAAGGCGGCGGAAAAACAGGGGATGAGGAGGGAGGGAGGGGGAGAGGGGTGAGAGAAGGTGGAGTGAGAGACAACCGATAGTGATCAGTGTGTTGGGAAGACGTCGAGTGGAAGAAGAGAGGGGAGCAGGAGACAAGTCCGACACCACGGCAACTTCTTCTCTGCCGCGCCGGGTGAACTGAAATGAATGGAGCTGAATTATTTCTTCTTTTTTTTTTTTACATTTTGGAATTTTAATGTCAAAATCTCTCAATCATTTCTGACGGCCTTTCCCAGGCCCATTAGTCACAGCTAATGTGGTTTTCACTTCCTAAAAGAGGTTTCCACTTTTTTTTACTATTATTAAAGTTACGCCAACATCGGTGAAGTGCAGATATCTGTGATTGTTTTAAACAGTGGAGAAGCAGCAGGCAGCGTGAAGAACTATCAACCTGAGGAAAATGGATCAGACCTCAAATGTTCAGGGCCCGGTCCTGTCTCTTTCCTCTGGCTCCGTCTGGGCATCTTCAGCTTCATGTCCTCCTCCCTGCTATGGAAGGATTCAGATTTGTCCTTCTAACTGACATATAACATTAATATGATACCATTACAAAAAGCAGGACATAATTAAAAGGCGTGTTTTGTTTTTTTGGACATTTAAATTGGATAAATACATTTTGTCTTTGAAAAAGCAGTTTGTGACAAAGTATTGACATTAGAAGATTGATGAACTGACAGAATAAGGGGGTGTGGTCTGACTGAGAGCTCGTCCACTGCGCACCATGCACCGACAGGACGGACCAGCTGTCAATCACACTGTATCCACGCTATATCGTCTATTTCACTATAAATGAACCATAATGTAAAAAATGATGTTGAAGAAGACTTGAAATAAGAGATTGAACCAAAAACTCCTCAGGAAAACGTTCACAGACGAGTCGCCCTCTGCTGGTCAGTACACAGAATACAGGCTTCAGGCACTTCCACACTGGCTTCATTTTTCGGACTCGAGTCAAGAAACAAATTCCCCGCACCATCACACCGCCAGTGGATTCGTCGACCATCTGCAGCCTCAGTAGAAATCCACATCCATCAGACCACCAGGCTACAAGTCTTCACCTGCCCAGGGTTGAAAAATCTGTCCGCTGCAGCATCAGCTTTGTGTTCTGACGGGAGTGGAACCTGACGTGGTCCTCTGCTGACGTAGGTCGGACGCGTTGTTCATTCTGTTCACCAGCGTTTTTAAAGAGTGGTGATGTGACTTCATGCAGCCTGACCAACTCAGAACTTCTTCTCACTGGGTGGCTTCAGTTTTTGTCTCCATTCTGAGTGAAAATGTGTGTGTGTGTGTGAGATACTCAGGAGATAAACATTCAGACCGACAATCATGTCACTGAGATTTTCTACATTCTGGTTAGATGTGGACGTTAATTGAGGCTCATGACCTGCGCACTATCAGCAGGTCACAAGGTGTTTGGAATAAAGTGCTCAGGGTGAGTGTATATCAGCATTTGAGACACACACACACACACACACACACACACACACACACACACACACACACACACACATACAGTAATTGCATGAAACAGCTGGTTGCTGTAATTTTTTGTTGGAATCAAAGTCCACTTCTTCGTCCAGGGCTTTCAACAGAAACGTGTTTAGAAGATTGTGATGAAGATGATTTCCACTGCAGCAGGACAGTGTATATGGGATAGAATCAAAATAATAATTTGATTTATTGAAAAACGAATACAAATGAACATGGTCACATGGTAACAATAACAAGAAAGCATTTGAACTATTGGAGATGGATATCTCAGGTCCACTTTTTACTAAGTCTGAGGCAACACGTGTCTCTATCACTCTGCTCCGCTGACAGAGAATGGATGAGTTGGTGTTCAAATATTACTTCTTCTTTCTCCATCAGGGAAAGAGGGAAAGGAGGCTAACAAGCAAGATGAGAGAAGGAGGGAGGAGAGGAGAAACGGTAGAGAGGAGAGGGGGAGGAGGGAGGAGAGGGGGGAGGAGGGGGGGAAGGAGGGGAGGAGAGGAGAAACAGGAGAGAGGAGAGGAGAAACGGTAGAGAGGAGAGGGGGAGGAGGGAGGGAGGGAGGAGAGGGGGGAGAAAGAGGGAGGAAGGAGCGGGAGGAAAGGAGAAGAGGGAGGGAGGAATGAAAGGGAGAAGCGGGGAGATAGGAGATGAGAGGGAGGAGAGGAGAGATGGAGGAGATGGAGGAAGGAGAGGAGATGGAGGGAGGAGAGAGGGAGGAGAGATGGAGGAGATGGAGGGAGGAGAGGAGAGGAGGGAAGAGAGAGGGACGGAGGAGATGGAGGGAGGAGAGAGGGATGGAGGAGATGGAGGGAGGGAGGAGAGAGGGAGCAGAGGAGAGAGGGAGGGAGGAGAGAGGGAGGGAGGAGAGAGGGACGGAAGGGATGGAGGAGATGGAGGGAGGGAGGAGAGAGGGAGGGAGGAGAGAGGGAGGAGAGATGGAGGAGATGGAGGGAGGAGAGGAGAGGAGGGAAGAGAGAGGGACGGAGGAGATGGAGGGAGGAGAGAGGGATGGAGGAGATGGAGGGAGGGAGGAGAGAGGGAGCAGAGGAGAGAGGGAGGGAGGAGAGAGGGACGGAAGGGATGGAGGAGATGGAGGGAGGGAGGAGAGAGGGAGCAGAGGAGAGAGGGAGGGAGGAGAGAGGGAGGGAGGAGAGAGGGAGGGAGGAGAGAGGGACGGAGGAGAGAGGGATGGAGGAGAGAGGGAGGAGAGGAGAGAGCGAGGAGAGAGGGACGGAGGAGAGAGGGATGGAGGAGAGAGGGAGGAGAGGAGAGAGGGACGGAGGAGAGAGGGAGCAGAGGAGAGAGGGACGGAGGAGATGGAGGGAGGGAGGAGAGAGGGAGCAGAGGAGAGAGGACGGAGGAGAGAGAGAGGGAGGGAGGAGAGAGGGACCAGAGGAGAGAGGGAAGGAGGAGAGAGGGACGGAGGAGAGAGGGAGCAGAGGAGAGAGGGACGGAGGAGAGAGGGATGGAGGGAGGAGAGAGGGAGGGAGGAGAGAGGGAGCAGAGGAGAGAGGGAGGGAGGAGAGAGGGAGGGAGGAGAGGAGAGAGGGAGGGATGAGAGAGGGAGCAGAGGAGAGAGGACGGAGGAGAGAGAGAGGGAGGGAGGAGAGAGGGAGGGAGGAGAGAGGGACGGAGGAGAGAGGGAGGGAGGAGAGAGGGAGGGAGGAGAGAGGGACGGAGGAGAGAGGGAGGGAGGAGAGAGGGACGGAGGAGAGAGGGAGGGAGGAGAGAGGGAGGGAGGAGAGAGGGAGGGAGGAGAGAGGGAGGGAGGAGAGAGGGACGGAGGAGAGAGGGAGGGAGGAGAGAGGGACGGAGGAGAGAGGGAGGGCTTCTACGTGGCTGAAAGCAGCACCGAGGTGACACATCTGTCACAGTACTAACTTCTCCCTCTGTGGGACCTGGGTGTGAATACTGCTGCTGCGTCCCGACTCTCCACCCTGGACCTGAGAGAGAAGAACATCCTGTCCCTGCCTCCCAAATACATCCGCCTGACTCAGATTAACACTAATACAGCACATAACAGTCATCTAGTCTACACATAGGGATTGTAGCATGTGCTTACAGAGCAACACGTCCTGCAACTAAATAACCGTATAGGACACGTTGTTGTCATGGTAACAATAATAACCTGGAGCTACTGACAATGCTGGAGTGATCAAATCACAGGCCAAGTAAAAACAGAGCAATATATAAATCCTAATCCTCAAAATCATATATACACGAGAGTCAGACTTTGCAAGATGGGTTAGCATTGCATTTAACTCTTGGTCTTAATCCTTATTGGCATATGGAGAGTAATATTTTCTCATATTTACAAAAATTTGCTGACTCCTGTCAGGCTGAATACCCTGCGGAGGGGCGGGAGAGGGGAAACTGAGCGGCGAGGTACCACCGTCAAAGAGTGGACAACCATGGAAATGCAAATCCTCAATGTAGCCCTCCGTGTCGTGGTCAATTAAAACAGTTTTGAGCAGTGGCCTAGCTAAAAAAGAAATAAGAAGAAGAAAAAGACAATGACCATACCTCATTTCATTTGTTTTGTAAATAGATGAATAGTTAGATTTTTAACCTTTTATACTATTTGGGAACTGCACATGCTCTGCGGATGAGAGAGTGATGTTATCTGTGTGGCGTGCACAGAAAAAGACACCTATGATTATACATTTTTACTTCAAATAACAAAATATATTGGTTGATCAGACTTACAATTGTAACTTGCAACCTGTATTTAAATTTCCAATGCTTAATTGAGCATATTTGTGGTTATATAGTACTTTTGGTCTACTTTGGGTTCATAGTATTTTGGGTCCAATATGTTGATATACTATGACAAAGTGAAAAATCTGGTAATTTAGGCAATGTTCTGATGAAACAAAGAGTACCAACCAGTGTGATGGTAAATATGTTTAATGTGCTATATATATATATATTTACACACACACACACAAACACACACACACATAAATATAGACAGCATAAGTTGCTTACCCCTGTAAAGTTGAGAACCAGCTCCAGAGGAAGAAGAATCCAGAGTTAAACCTGAAGTACCTCGATAACTGCGCAGCCTGCTTCGTAGTGCAGGCCTCTGGTGTGATGGATCCTTCTGTCACACAAAGAGCTTCTTTGGAAGAAACCAGGAGAAAACCTGATGTTAAGATACAGAATGCTGTGGGTGTTAATTAGAAAAATAGAAGAAGAAAAAAATCAGTGAGAGTAATAACATCACTTGACTGGCTGTAGAAGTCGATGGATTCCTCAATACATTTTGTTCACTGGACATTCACTGTAGTATTCATTTTTATTCATTATCGCCCTAATCGTTGTCACAGCAGCATCTGAGCATCTAATGCCACTTTGTCCAGGGACCGGCCCTCGGTGCCTAAATCAATAGAGCCTGTTTAGTGTTGGATCTCAGAGGTGCTCTCTGGCCACACTGTGGGGATTCGTTTCCCGGCGTCTCCAGGGCCGAGAGGGCCTGGAACGGCCAAACTGACCCTGGAGCCCCGTGGCCCTCGACTGGCAAAAAGACTGCTGTGCTGGAGGTCCTATCGCGGTGCCCGGGGGGGCTGCAGGGTCACCAAGCTGCTGCCTCCCAGAGCTCCAGCTGCTGGGCTCCTTGTTTTCTGTGGCGCCTGCTGCCACTGTTGTTGTTGTTGGTAAGTTGAGTGGCGCCTCTCCCTCCACCTCTGTCTCTACCCCCTCCCCCCTCTCCCTCTCTATCTATCTCCGGCCTGCAGGGCATAAAGAAGCCCCATGAATTAATGAAGATGAGCGAGGTAATTAAACATGGTGGCGATGGTGACACAGATCCTGAGAGGGTTTCAGAGGGACAGGAGGTCCACATGGGGCCTCGGCCTGCCTCCTCCACCATTACCATCCCCCTGGTCTCCAGGTTGCATGGCGCACAGATATGGCTTGATTGGCCTGCTGGGCACGGGGGGAGGAGGCTTGGTGAAGTTGGCACCCAGGGGAGGCGGAGGGAGAGGCAGGACGGAGGGGGGTAGATTGAGCCCAGACTTCACCTGTGGCCCCGGAGCCCCTCCCTGGGTCCCTCCCCTGGCAGCCAGGTCATGCTGCGTGGTCCAAACACCTCCCGCCTGGGGAGGAGAGGAGGAAAACAACAGCATGGAGGGAAGGGAGGAGTAGAGGTAAAGGATGGAGAGGATAAGGGAGGTAGGACAAGAACCATAGGGGCACTTCCAGGGATTATGGCCCCACGCTGGCCCACTGGGGCGCAGCCTTGATGGACGTGTGACTGGCAAGCGCCTGCCCTTTTATAAGATGTGATGCTCGCCGACCACCTCGACACCACCGACACAGCAGCTGGAGGAGGCCTGCACACTGCAGCTCGCACTGGTCACCTCAGGACATAAGCATTTCAAGCCTTCTGATCTCATTTTAGTTTACTCCAGTTGTGACACATCACACATTTAATAAACATGAAAAAAATGTGTTATCTTTAACTGATATGGCTAATGGATTGCTGCTCTACAGAGAAAGAAACAAAGAGACTCAGGTGACATGGTTAAGTCTTAGGTGGGATCTAGAACTATGAAGAGTTCCCCTTTGTGGGCCTCATGTCACTGGTCCACACAGTATTACTCAACATTATACATGGGGGGAATTCAAATAAAAAATGCTGTCATGAGACAATGTATGTTGTGATTTGGTGCTAAATTGAATTGAATTGAATTGTCACCACTTACAAATGCAAAACGACAATGTAACATTGTACAACCATTAAACTAATTTAACAAGCTCTATTAATGTTTTTTTATTTATTTTTTATTCACACATTGCTAAAATAATGATCCATTATTTTTGTTGTTCTCTTTTGAAATATCTTCGTGAAGCTGTAGATGTCGTGGCAGCGTATGAATTACATTTGACAGTATATTTACTCGACTCAGAAAGCACCGTGCGTGGACATGTTCGATCTAAACGAGTTCGGTGTTCATGTTGTTTCTAAAGAAAGGAGGTGTAATGAACAGATGGCTCCGGTGATGAAGCCCAAGGCGAGGTCTGGAGCTGCTGCTCGGGGCCCCTCTGACTCACAGCACTATTAGAGGACTCGGTGGACACCGGGAGCACTTCGCCATTAGATTTTGCTCTGGCATCATCACCCAGGAGAGCTGCCCGAACCTCCTCCTTGTTTATTTGTTATCAGAGCCTTCATCGGACTAATTAGACAGGCCTTGACTTCGGTCTTGAGCCACATTCCAGCCCCAGGGGTGGCAGAATGAGCTCCGCTTACCCCTGTCATGCCTTTTCCATCTCCCAGCCCACGCCAAAACACGTGTCCTCCTGGTGGCTTCTGGGAATTTGGTGCAGTGAGGCAGCAGGTAGGATGTTTTGCTTCTGTGCAGCAAGTCATCATTGCACCCCACCACCGCGCCCCCCCCCCCCCCCCCCCTCGTCCCAAGGTGTTAGTCGTCAGCGACCCTGAAGTTCATTATGTAAACAGAAAAATTTGCACTAATTAATGGGAGGAAAGTGTTGTCTTGGGAACTGGAGGGGAGAGGGTGATGGGAGGCAGGTGGCCCTTTGTCACTCCTGCACCCTGTTAGCATTTTGTTCAGCCATATGTAATTTTTGTTTTTTTTGGCCGCATGAATCAATGACATGTATTCAATAAACAATAAAACCATGTCTGGGCAGAAAGATCAAGCAAAGGCACTTGAGATGTGGCAAGAAATATATGGAGAAAATATTAGACAAACAGAGAGGAGGAGCAGACTAAGAAGAAGAATGGGGGGAAAAATGGGGGGGGGGGCTTGTGGAGAACAGGTGTCGTGGACACCCTCCCGGGACCACCCCACCACCCCTGAGTCTTCAGATGGGGTAAACGCAGGAGGGATGTGGAGGGGGAGAGAAGGCCAGAGCTCCGCTCATTAGAGAGAGTTTGCTTCTGCTAACTCGCATTCCCCTCGGGAGGAGGCTAATCATCGCACGGGGACCGGCAGCTAGTTAGAGACGAGCCGGAGAAAAAAGACTCATTTAGCATCCCTGCCTCTCCCCGCATCCAGGAAGCCGGGGTGCTTTCAGCTGATCCTCCCCTCAAAAAATGATTTTTGGGGGGGGAAAATTGGCACAGACCTGTCCAAACTCGTTTCAACAACAGTGGAAAGACGATTCGACAGAGCTGGTGAAGACACGACGTTAACCCTCATCGTTCTTGGGTTTGAAGGGGAGGGGGGGCGGGGAGCTCGACACAATGTTTCATCATCCAGATCAATAGACTGGAAGCTGAAACTTCTGCCAAGGGGGCTTCTACTGAACTTAGGATCTGACTACTTTAGTAAATAAGAGATTTCCATTTCAGAATTTTAACCATGTTGTATCCTTTTTTTCAACCAATTAACGAGATCTGAGATTGAAGACCTGCTTTCAGAGATTCAGAAATAAAAGTATATTTTAACACTTTGTAACCTTTATAATAAGGTCTCGCCACAGCAAGGCGATCAGTGACCAGGGAGAGGTTGAAGTCACAAATATGGATGAAAAATATGTGCCACAACCGGCGGTGTTGCACAGGCTTTTTTTCTGCTGATGCTGAATCAGTACACCTTTGTTTATTGGGATATAATACAATATTTAGCATGTCAAAATAATTTCACATGTCTTCTCTGGGGTGTATATCACCTTATACATTCTATTTAATTCATATATTTGTAATAGCTACAAAGTGATGAAAAATAGGTCCATTAGTGAAAAACTTGGTTTGATCCACAGCAGACTAATTCACGTAAATCTTACAAAAGGCTTGGACCATTCGCAATTTGTATTCATACCTGATAGAAATCTCAAAAGAAATGTTGGTGCAAATTGGTGAATGCGGATAGTTCTCCTGAATCACTCGTACGCACGATTTGAGAACGAAATATGTTCGTAGGAACAGTTCTTGGCATTAGGCTGATTGTTCTTATGAAAAGCAATGTACAAAGAGAAATAATAATGCTAAAATAAATTGCATGGAAATGGACATACTGTACATACATAAAGCTAGTAGTTCAGAATTGTACTTAATAATTAAATGAGCAAACCTTTCGTACTGGTGCTTAGCACTGCCCTTCTCACATTGTCTGCTCAGCTTAAACGGTGTTTGATCAGCAAATATAAAACATATAATCAGGCTTTCTTGCTGCTTTTCATCCACTGTTTTGACGTCCACCAAGTCATAATTAGCTGGCATTAATAGACAGACAGAACTTCAGAACATAGAGTTGGATGAAAACAGTATGTAAATCATTAGATCTTCGTCAACTTTGTGCGTCAGTTAAAAGTGTTATTCATGAAATTAAATTAAATCAATAATGAAAAATGAAACTCCTCTGAGCAGGCGAGCATGTGGTGTGCCTCCCCCCGAGCTCTGTAACATCTCCTCATCTTTGTTTTCAAGTACCACTACAAGTGAATTCAGCGGTGAACATGATGGGATGAAACATTTCTGCAGCCAAGTACATGAGGAAAATCATTAAGGCAGCACAAAGCTGGACCTTTCCCTCTGCACCGAATGAGAGCACGTCAGCAAACTCTTGCTGAGAGAGAAACTGACACCTCTGGAGTGTGGAGGAAGCACTTAACCTGTACGCCCATCATTGTGCCTGTTAGGTAAACTGATTCAAATTCCCATCCATTGCTAAATATACCAATACCTAAAGACCCCCCCCCCCCCTCAAAAAAAAAGTGGTACAATCCAGTGTAGACATGGATGATCTGACTATGCAGCTGGTGCGACGTCAAGGATCATTTACATTTCCCAATGATTAATTTGAATTTAATATCTTAAATCAAAACCTGATTAATTTAAATGCAGTTACGATGTTGCCCCGCTACTAACCAACATGCCGTTAATTAGACGTAGCCTAATGTCACCCCCAGCCCCAACCTTAACATAATTAAAGCAGAAGATCCCAACCCGCGGGAACTAATGTTGGTACAGCCAGATGAGACATCCGCCGTGACAGCTGATAGTGAAATGTGATTTATTGTTGTAGAGGGTAGAATTGGAGGGTAGAATTGGGGATTTTAAAGTTGATTTGAGGTTATGACTATTTTGGCAAAAACATCAATATGCATCAACCATTGGGAACAATATAAAATATAAACTATTCAAGAATGGCAGCTGGTGTTGGATGTTCTCTTTGATCTTTCTCTCCCTTTACACTGACGTACACCTGGTCAGTACCTTTGACCTTTTTGGCAGGTGACGCTGTGACTGTTTTTCGTCTGGCAATATGTTCGTGTAAGGACTGAACTCAAGGAGCTGACTTGCCAATATATTTTATTTTAGCAATAAATCACATTGTTCCATGAATTATATATTTCTCGTGGAGATGAACCCCGCAGAAAAATACATTTTGATCTCAGTCACAGTCAGAGAGCAGCAGTTGAACAGAGTAGGTTATTTCGCAGCTAAAGAGAGAGATTACTCTCCGGAGGAGGAGGAGGCAGTGACCAAACTCCGAGCCAAAAGAACAGAGAGCACTGGAACTGGACTAATCAGGTGGACACAAGCACAACTCCACATGAATGGAATGGCTGAATGGCTCTGCTGGATGTGTAATCACACAACAGTTTGCTAACATATTTACCGTAACAAAATAGAACAATATGTTTGCGTAATTTTTCTACTGCCTCCAAGTGGTCAAATAATCACTAGTTGCAGCTTTAACTCCTAACTGCTGAGCCAATGCCAAGCTATTGTTTTTCCTCTTGTTTAAATGGACATTGTGTAGACAGTAGTCTACACAATGGACATTGTGTAGACAGTAGTCTACACAATGTCCATTTAAATGATTCCTATTCTGCTTGGTTATGAGTCGAGAATAGAACTGAGAAATAGAGTATGCTGCAACTGTTGGGGGCAGTTTAAAGGAGCAGTGAGCGATTTTAATACAATACACTTTTTTCAAAATTCAGCAAATATTTCCTCACAGTCTGCTAGCTGTCGGTTCTGTGTGTGCACTGGCATACAGGCTATCAACAGACACTACGACTCAAGGCGGCCTCGTGGTTAGCACGTCCGTCTCCCATACCCTAGGCTGTGGGTCCGACCCCCGATCAGTACAGTCAAAAAGTCAACCTCAAACAATCGTTCTCCAAATAAAAATTGCTTGCTCCCTCTTTAATGGACCTCATGCTATGTGGTGGATGTTTCATTGGTCAACATAGGCTGTCATATCAATCAGTCTTGAATATATTCGAAAATCTACTGAAGCACACTTCATAGAAAAGCAATATATGAAGTAATCATTTTTGACTGACATACCTTGATTAATAATTCTCAACCGCAAATAAAGTTTTAATTGACAGAGCATGCCTTTGTGATTTACGGCTGCTCTAATGTGTTCCAGGAGAAAATGTCATATTATATTCATAACAAATTACAAGTTGAAGAACTCCATTATAACAATTCTTCTGTCTGTATCCAAGCAAAACAGCTGAAATATTAGTTATTAATTGATATCCATGCAGCGTTGCGTTCATTCGTGCAGAAGGTAAGACAAAGCATATGGCTGTAAACAACAGTGTATTCTGGTCCTGTTCCAAAGTCATCTGCAGGCAAACACTGCCTGTCGCATGCAACAGTATTACAACACGTAATCATTATACAGGTAGCAGCTTATTTCACTGAAGTGAATGTTTTCGATTATGCATTTGTTATACACTTGCAAATTAATTAATGTATCAGATGTGTCAAAAGAAAATGAATAGCTTAAAGATAGTTACAGAAATTCCAGGCAATATTCATCAGTCCTATTATCTAAGCATCACTCTGCAGGTCAGATGTAACATTGCATGATTAGCCTGTGATGGGATTAACTGAGATTCTTTCTTTCCAAGTCAACTGTCTGCCTGCATTAACAGATCTAGAGTAAATGTTTGAAAATGAGAAATCATCCTACATGTTTTTTGTACAATAGGAGGTTGAGTGTGATCCACAACCATGACTGGGTTGGTTATCGTGGTGTGTAATAGCTACTTATATAACATCGACCATGCTGCTTAAAATGATGATATGCATGTGTCCATGTAGTTCAAAATATTCCAGCATTTTGGGAAATGCATTTATTTTTGAGTGAGATTAGAAGATTCTCATGTATGAGCATTTAAACACATACCAGAGATTAATGAGCAGGTTTCCCGAATTACTGAACTGATCTCTGAAGAATGACTTCAGCGATAATAAATTGAGAATTCAAGAAAAGCATTGACAGAACAGCACTGTGTTGAAGAGGGTAGTGTGTCTATACCACGTTGGTGTAAACTAATAGATGCTGGGAGTAAGAGGTAATAGGAACATCAGGTTAGAGGTTTTCTCTCCCTAACAGCACCTCTCCCCGGGCTCCTGTGGATCTACAGCCTCATATAAGAGGGTAATTAGAGCCATGCAAGGGGGGCATCAGCAGGACAGGAAGCCAGGGCCAGAGTGTAGATCTGCACACACACACACACACACACACACACACACACACACACACACACACAACAAGCTAAGCTACAGGTATAGCAATGCTGAACAGGTTGCCCATTCCCCAATATTTATGTTTATAAAAAAATACCTGTGAAGTTAGTGACATTTAAATCAGGTAGAGAAAATTGTCAGCAGAGCAGCAGCAGCATCTGCTCTCCATCACTGTGCAACAGGATGCATTCAGAGCTCAGGAATAAAATCGTTGCATGCAGAAATTGGCAGAAAATAGACTTAAAATGTATTTGTATATGGCATGAGGGGTTGTTAAACTGGATTTATGCTCAACGCATTGGTCTGTTAGCACATCGGCGTTGACGTGAAATTGCCGTCACTTCCCGTGGCTCGGGTTCTGCATTGCACCTCCCATTTTTGGTAACTTGCGTCTGGAGCATTGGCGAGATGGACCTATGTAATTGAAGAAGTCACTTCCTGCATGTGGAGGGGCTCTAGTCACGACATGTTTTCCATCAATGCTCCCTAAACAATTAGGAAAGTTCCACACTCACCAGAAATCTTGTGCAATGTTTGCCCATCCGGCTCCTTTGGGCAAGGACACAAAGCCACTTTTCAGCGCCTGCCAGGCTATAATCTCGGTGACAATGGTGGAGACGGTCAGTCAAAGGATGAACAGACCACCTTCTTCTTTTGCGTCACTTCTGAAAGCAAGCTTAAAACCAGCATTGCCAGTGAGACATTGACTCACTGATCCACATCACCAGGATCTACAGCACCAACATTGAAATGCCATTCGGACGAAATGAGAGATGCAAGGTGATCACAACTGAAGGGGATGAACTACCAAAAGGCAACATAGCAGATGTTCAGGAAACCATGATGAGGCTGAAAGAAAGTCAGCCACAGCCGGATACCTACACAGAGCAAGACAGGTCCTGAAAAAGTCAGCTGAACGATTGCTCCATCCTGCTCCAGCAGCACCTGTGTGGTGCTTGGTATTTGGTTGTTCATTTACTATATCATTTATATTAAAATGTGGTAAGGTCAGAGGCCTTGTGACTCGCTCTTGTTGTAAAATCACACCAACAACAAACAGAAAAAAAAACTGCCTCTTTAAAGCGACTTGACCGCCGCAGGTTGCGGTGTGACCCTTCCCATGGATAGTAGTACATAGTTGAATTTGTTGGATGGAAATGGATCCATCAACCTCAGAAGCCCAATTGTCATGTTGACTGACATGGTAGCATAATGTTACAGGACTTTACACAGATATGCGGCATAGTTTTGCTGATTTGTTGTGACATCGAAGATGAAAAAATAATGACAGTGTTTTAATTAAGCTGTAATGATGCTTGTTTTTTTGCAAAGTGTTTCAATGTGTAGTATGTGTGTATTGGAAGACAGTATTGCTTGGGTAATGAAATTGTACATAATGTGCATTGCATCGTACAATGTCATGCGAGCTTGACATTCCAAGGCCTTTTTTTTCGTCATGAAGAGTACATAGACTGACAAAACATTTTGGCATGATATAAACCTATGCATGGTGGCTTCAGATTAGATTGAGGTACATTAGTTCTGGCTTCTGGAACCAAATACAAATGAATTAGAGATGACACAAGGTTATGAAGGATCATAGATTCCAAGCTGACCTGGAGTTTATGAAGTCCACTCCATCGGCTCTATCATATACTGTTTATAGTTTAGCATCAAATTGAATTACTGTTTGTTGGCTTTGACTGCAGATCAGTGTAGGTTAAGTCAAAGGTCAATCATCATCACTCACTGCTGGTGAACAGATGTCAACTAGTCCCCTGAGGGCCACCAGTGGACATCACTTATCATCATCTCCTTCATCTCTCTCCTCTCCCCTCAATCCCTTATACCTCATTCTCTTCATCATGCAATCACACCTCCTTCCTCACTTATTTCTCCGCATTCATCCCTCCATCCATCTCCTTCATCCATCCATCCATCCCTAACATTTGCCTCCTCTCAACCCGGCCTCCCTCCCTCCATGCCCAGCCCACCCCCAGCCTGTTTACTTTCAGAGAACAGAAGCCAGCTTAGAGGGGGGAGAGGCGAGAAATCAATAAGGCATGATTTATTGATCACTAAAAATGATGCTGCTCATTAGCCCCCCAAAGGGACCTCAGCGTTAAGCAGATGACAAAATGTCACCCGCCCTCGTTTCGGTCCACCCGGTCACCCCTCCCAACAAAAAAAAAAGATCCCAGGCCACCACCAAGCGCCACTCTCTCCTTTTCCCTCCTCTCCCAGCAGCTGAGTCGATGCTAGACAGAAGCATGACAGTAAGACGGACAGATTGTAGTCACTCTGTTCACACTTCACCATCTACAAGCATTTTGTGTCTTGTCTTTTCATTTTTATCTGCACAAGTTTGTCTGTTTCCCTTTTGGCTGATAAAACAACTCCCCCAAATAGTTCAAGAAGGATTTTGGTTTCACTCTCAAATCAGGGTTATCGTTATCATACCTCTTTACAATATTATGACTATTCTGGCTATGACAACTTTATTAGGTCCTATCATAGTGATGCTATTGTGGTAACACAATATGTCCACTCACACACACACACAGAGAGAGGGACAGAGATGCCAACAAGGTTAAAGCAAACTGTTAAAGGTTGTAATAAATGACAAAAGTACTGCAACAAATACCAATGTTTCCATACAGGTCATTTTCATACACTGTAGACCGGGGGTGGGGGAAGTTTGGCCCCTGGGCTTAAACAAAACTACTGAAGACTTCCTGAACACACCCATAGCAGACAGATTAGTGTGTGATTCCACCATATGTATCATAGACAAATCATTTATATGGGTTAAGTGACAAAAAACTGAGAGTTACCACTTCAGAAAGTTTTTTTTCTGACACAATTCAATGTCACATCTGTTTAATGACTTTGTGGAAGGGCGTACTCTTTTGGATGTGTCCAGTCCAGATTCATACAGTGACTTTGATAGTTGTATTTCATCATTGTATTTGATTAGACAGTGTTGCATGTGCGCATTTCAGTGCAGGAACCTCAAGCAGTGGAGTTTCTCTCCACCACCCCACTGCTCGTCGGACAATCCCTCATGTCCGACTGTGTGTGTCGTCGGGGGGAGAGGAGGGGCTCAGACAGGGCCCCGGGAGGGGGGTGACTGGACACTTCATCACCCGATGGCCAACCTCTCACAATGATGCATGGAGCCCGGCAGGACTCGGTGCGTGGACCTCTGAGGGCAAAACACACACAAACACACACACACACACACACACATGCACATGTTGCCATAGGTCACTTTTGGGGACATTACATAGGCATTAGGTTCCTGGAGACTTACCATGAACTCCAACACTGAGCCAAAACGTCAGACAGAGCTGTTGACCACAATTGGACACGCTGTACCCTATCAATTGTCTGAACTCTGAAATGTGTCCCCGGAGGGTTTAGCCTATGACAGCGACAGTTTTAGGGGTTAGACTATGGACAGGAGTGTTGGAGGTAAAATGCCTTGAACTCTGGTAAATAGACACCTATTTGGATGAATGTGAAATTAAAACCAACATGGTTAATTGCCACATCTGCTGTGGCTTATGGAATGATATGTATGGAACTTGTCCCATTTAATAAACATGTAATGGTTTCTTCAATGAGACCTGACAAACAATTCTGACTCTTCAATTGTCTGACCATCTATTCATCTCAGTGGACACACCCTTGGTTGACAAAAGGGTGAGAGCTAGCAGTGATGTCCAATGTGGCTGAAAAGACACAAAAAAGTGACAATGATATCCCATCTCCAGAAAACATAAACATTGAACAATCTGATGTTTTAACATTGACTGCTTAGCTCTACAAACAAATGTCGGGTGTAGGTACCAATTGGCAGAAAATGTGCTGTGGACATTAATGGTCACCAGGCGACAGTTTCTTAGTTGTTGACCTTTCCTATAATCAGGTCAATTTCCACTTGCAAACATGAAATATCGAGATGTGCCTAACACACCAAAAACTCCAAAGGGGAAAAAGGTAAGCAAGCAGCAGCAGGCAAGTGGCAGGAGATGCAGGGAAGCTGCACCAGCTGATCCAGCAGCTGCAAGCAAGGTGCAGGAGCTGTCAGCAATCAAACTGCATTTTTTCAGGACATGCTGAAGGATATGACGCCTGAATGTGGTGTTGCTCAGCTGAGATATTGTGACACATGCAATTATTACAGGCCATATTCTGCATGCGACCTGTCCGACCTGTCCTGCATAGAAAAGGTTTGACCTGAACTCAGTCATATATCTAGCAAGAATGGGAAAGAATTCCACTTTCAAAACTGCAACAATTAGCGTCCTATGTGACTGAGTGTTTTTTTTTAAAGAAAATGAGATGTAACACAATGGTAAACATGCCTGTCTCCCATATTTTTGCAATCTCAGAATGACCGTGTATTTGTATATTAAGATTATCAGTTTGATCATTAAATATCTTGTCTTTGTACTGTATTGAATATGGGTCAAAAAGAACTGCAAATAATTGCATTCTGTTCTCAAGTACATTTTAGTCCCCTACATTTTTGGAGCAAACATTACATTATTATTTTTTCTGCAGGTATTTCAATTTAAACAACATCACTCAAAGCCAATTTTAAATAAAGAGCACATATATCACACTAACCTCTCTAGAACTGCTTCTCTTCCTAATGTCAGATGGTAGTGATGATGATGATGATGATACTCACAATGGAATTATCCATAAAAACTTGCAAATGTAAATCCTCACCTTTGGTATGCTTGGCATGCCAAGCAAGACTGTAAATCCTCCCCATGCACAACAATGTGTAGTTGTGTGGAGGAAGAACTGGAAATCTCTATATTGATTTTCTTTTTTTCCTCAAATTCCCCTCTTGAATAAGCTTCTTGCTAGTAGGTCACTCACCACAAAATCTGCCTGCATAGTGTCTCTGACAAAACGTGGTCTTGTGACCTTTACCCATGAACATTTGTCCTTGTAAATCATCCAGCTCAGCTGCATGATTCAGCTGTAATGACGAACTAGAGAAAACTTGCTCTGCTTTAACTTCACATATGAAACAGAAAAATGTTTGTCCATTTTTCTTGGAAAGTACAACACCTTGCCTTGTTGCTTGTCAGTTACAGTATGCGTTTCCTCCAGCCTGCTCATGGCCTGACAGGCATACAGATACAGGCCATGGACAAGGACATGTAGGTCTACTGTGATATCTATTTTATCAAGGAAAAAAAGTGGTTGCTGCTATGACAAACTTTTTTTATTTCTGATTAACTTTTTTTGCATTTGTGAATTATCTTGCGGGCTTGAGGTTCCCCACCCCTGCCACAGGTTAGGCGGCTAGCGATGCTGTCAAGCACCATCCACTGAAACACAAGGCTTCAAACACCTCCAACAGTCTGTTTGCACTTATAGTATAGACTGTGAGTTTTGAATGTAAATGGCTTGTTGAGTAGGATAACTGAAATCAAAACACTCGATTGTCCCAGCTGTGGGGAAGATAACCCTGACCCCTTTGAATCGCTCTATTGAAGACCACAAAGAAAACAGCTAAAGTAAACCAGACGCTGCTCAGTCTTGCTGTGAAAACCCCTGAGCTGGATGAAGATTGTCTTACATTCTCCATTCAGAGCCAAATCGATGCCAATGTTTTGTTTTGAAGAGGTATCATAGTACTCGCGCAGAGAGCATGTGAGCTCTGAGTGTTCTTAGTCCTATCACATCTTAATTGTGCACACATGTACATTTGTATACTATTGTTCACTTGCACATGGAACAGGAATGTCAAAAGCCAAAGGGACGTGTTAGAATCCATCTGAAACACAGAGGCCAGCACAGATGAAAGTTTATAACCATCACAGTCATGGATCTGTATCCTCCCAAATATAATGAAGTTATTAATGACCCCCCACAGAAAAATAAGACAAGCCACTAGATTTATCATGAATGAAATACATTTGTCTGAAAAAAAGATTAACTACATTTACAAAAATATGAGAGTATCACATTGCTGGGAGGTGTGAGAGAGACGGTAGAGAGGAGGAAATGATTTGGCTAAGTGGTCAACAGATGGAGTGCTGAAAGCCCTTGATGTTCCCCTAACATGGTGTTAAAGACTGTCTCTGGACCGCCAGACGCCTGGTCACTGCCTCCAACTGAACAAATACACAGATGAATCACTCAGTCAGTGGAACATGCTGCCACTTTTAGGAATGAGGGACATTGTCCTGTTTAACTTGACTTGGAAAAGAGGAATGATTGAAAGCTTAATTTGAACATAAGACTGATAGTTGACTGGTAAGTCAGGATTTTAACCAACTGTTTGGAACACTGACGGATTCATCGACTTCATCAGTATACTGAGTGTTCAGCTATTACGGAGTTAGTATAGATGTTAACTTTGATCTTCTGTCACCTGATAGTAGGTAGAAATCCAGTCTATGGGGTAAGATAACTACGAAGCCGCTGAACTTTGAGGTAACAAACTATCCTCAGTGGCACAGTCGATCACTGTAACACTGTCCAGTTTGGCACATTGAATTTAAAGTTGTTTATATTGTCATAAAATGTAATACAGACATGAAATGGTCACCTAACACTTCTGATGACAGTTTGATTCCCTGACCATGTGATGTATCACCACCAACAGGTTGACATATTTGTGATTTAGACTGAAATATCTCAGGATTGATTTTCCTGTAGATTGTCATTTGCATACCTAGGGTGATATAATAGATGAATTCTGAAAGTTTTGGAGGTCCTTTAAAGTGATTTTCTTTTGTTTCTGTCCTTTAACATGTCTGACTAACTATAGAGACTTGTATCTGGTGTTTTCCCATTTCTGTGTCACTTCTCTGGAATTTGAAATTCAAACGAATCCTGTTTTGAGACCTGTTGCCCAGATTCACAAATACAGAAAACCAATCGCTGTCGAATATGCAAATGTGAGGCAAAGAAAACGGAAACAGAGGCAGCGCATCATGAGAGGACGGCAGGTGTGTCAGCAGACAGTTAGCGTTAGCATTAGCAGTTTTTGAAAGTTTTATACCTGAATCTCGCCGATGTTACCGCTATCCATCTTGTTGGTTAGGGGTAACATTCTTCCATCGGTCACCCTAGCGCGAGCAGCTGTGGTGGGCGGGGCCTGTGTTATTTGTATATCATGAATATTCATAGTCCCAGAATCCCTCAGTGAGGTAGGGAGTGGATGGTTTCCTGCACCATTTCATAGATAAACAATGTTAAACAAAATATTAGGCAAAGCTGATTATTTTTATATACTTTAAAACGTGACTGAAGGGGGTCTTTAACATTGCATCATAGCCATGTACATTTAAAAAAATCTATTTTGTGAAAAATAAATGAGATTCCCCCCAGCCTCAGTATTTTGTTTTTGGTGCTAATGAGCAAATGATAGTATGCACAATTATATGTGCTAAACAGTAGCATACAACATTGACACTGTAAGCAAACATTCTGATGTTAGCATTTAGCTTTGGCACAACTGTACTAAAGTCACAGAGCTGCTGGCATGGCAGTAGACGCCAAGGCTTATTTTTCAATTAAACATAATTCTTTCATTTTCTCTGCCAGTTCTATGTATCTGTAATTCAGCCAGGGGAAGTTAACACTTTACCACCTGTTTTAGGAATATTACTGAACCTTCCTATGACTAGTTTTTTAAAGATTTAACTCCAGTGGGAACCGGTGTTGAGAAGCACTCCAACATACTGTTGGTTTGGGTCTTTCCATGGGGCATGTTGACATTTGGAAAGAAAAGAAAAAAAGGAATGACAAAACACAATCCATATTTATTATTTCTAAAGGGAGAAATTGACCTGTCGAAAGCTCCATGTTTTACTTTATCATCCACATTCTTGTAAAGCAGGAACGAAAAAAAAGAAATAAGGAAACAAAAGGTGGCAGGCAGGTGGAGAGGAGAAGCTGTGATGTAGTTTGTGTATGCCGGTCTGACACCGCTACCAAAGTGTGTACACATTAGCATAAAAAAGCTTTGCATATCATCTGAGCACTTTTTCCAAGACGCTCAGGACGACAGGGAGAGAGAGAGGGAGTTGAGAGGAAAGAAAATAAAGCCAATGCTATTTTGCAAGTATGAGACGCTAACATGCCGTCAACCGCACATAACAACAACCCACCAACTGCCACCCCCCACACCCACCCACCCTCCCATACATGGGTTTATAATCCTCCTGAATACACTCTTCTACACACACACCATGGAGATACAGTGGCTTCAGTATTTAGTCCCCTTCACATTTCACATTGTAAATGGAAAAGTAACATTTCCAACATATGTTATTCATTTTTTCAACACTAATTACTCAGTGGTGATTTAATTAATAAAAAAAACTGTATTCAGTTGCAGCCAGTAATTGTATGATGCATATTTTGTTATGATGAGTATACTTTGAAAAAAAAATGAAAAACTTCAACTTCAACATTATTCCTGACTGCATAAATGTGACAGACTAGAAATCTGTATTAATGGATCTGGATTCTAACCCTGGTGAAGCATTGATTGAATGTTGCAAGGAATCGTGGGGCAACATCATCTTGGTCCCTTTCGCAAAGGATAGTCCAGCATATCATATGCTAAAGATGATAAGTAAGGAAGCAGTGAAGCTCCTTTCCTAAGCATGTAGAGGATTTGACAGGGGCTTATCACGACTGCATCTGAAATACTTCTGGGACATTTCACGTAATAAGGAACCTTCCTCAGGAAAAAAAGACTATTCGGCCCCAACCCTAGACCTTTCAGACTGCCAGCACCTCTTGTGTTTGGAAGCCAACCCTTGGGAGATGCTGCGGCAGTGTTCTCGATCAGGTGAGAGAATAAAAAGAGCCAAGTGTAATCTATGCACAGATCTGTAATCCGTGGGCTGGATGAATAACAAGTGTGCAGGGTCCGTCTGCGAGGCGCATCGCCCAGAAGACACCATGGTGTTACCAAATCACCTCTTCTCTCCTCTTGGTGAGACTACAACTCTTCTTTTGGAGAAAAAAAAAATTTAATCAGGAATAAAAGTTAATAACTTTCACTCCTGTGCAGTTTTAAGTCACCGAAATCACCCAGACACAACTGCCCTCGGTACAATTATTATTTTGGAAAATACATGCTTTCAGATAATTCGGGGGATTTTGCAGTGAAGTTATAAGATGTAATTCCTAGTAGACATTTGCTTAAATTGTGCTCAAGCATTAATACAGTAATATAAGCAGGGCTTTGTCTATCACACATCATTCCGTCAGCTGGAGGAGCTGGGGTTCGAACCATCGACCCTCTAGATAGTGTACGACCCTCTCCCTCCCATGAGCCACAGATGGATTCATGCTCTGTCTCCTTACAGACATGCTTACATACAAATGTGTGTGTGTGTGTGTGTGTGTGTGTGTTTTTGTGTGTGTGTGTGTGTTCAGAGACGTGGGGTAACTCTAAGCTCATTAATGTAAACACACTACTAAACACAGGTTCTGCAAAACTGCACCACTGACTCCCATGATCCACTGGGATGTAGACCAACATGTGTGCCTGCTCCAGAGCTCGTTCTCCTCCACGGTCTCTGTGTCTGTGTCTTGTGTTTTTCCCTCAGGCTTTATCTCTTCCATCCATCACATTTGCCCCTCTCCCCTCGAACCCTCCCATACTCTTGCCCTCTTTGTGCGCTTTCCTTTCTCGTCTATTCTCCAACATCTGGCAGCACTTTTTGAACTTCATGTGAGTGGTCGCTCAGAAGTTTACACTGGAACACTGAATAATAACCATCAGATGCCATTGACCCTTTACAACCATATAGCTTTCATCTAGACTAAAAGGATTTACTTGTGAGATGTATGGCTCAGGAACATAGTGTGCTTTATTGATAATGTGGCATGTCCACAGGACAAATATAAAGTCTGAATGATGGCATTGGCGTTTTTACTAACTAACATAATGAAGAAGGTCTAAAGGTGCGTTCACACCACACGCAAGTGGAGTAGATTAAATACAAAGTCAATGCAAAGACGCAAAGCAAAATCCACGGCGCTTGCGTCGGTCGCTCGAGTTGAAATATTTGAACCTGAGCGGATTATTCGCGTGGCCAATTAGCTTTGAGATCCTCACTCCTTCACTGTCGTCAGACGTCCTGTCATTGCATCAGAGAATGGAGGATCACTAAAGTCGCTGCGAGTGTTCAGCCCGACCGGGTTGCTGTTTGCATTGTGAGCGGGCTCAGCGGAAAGTGAGCGAGGAAGTTGGCCACTAGCTTTAGACCCAGTTAGAACAACCACTTTGTGTAGCTTTGCCATCGGCATTCCAGTCTGTCTTTTTGGATGTTAACAATATCAGCTAACAAGGTGCTGGATGGTTTGTGGTCGGAGTTAACATGACGTCCTGTCCAGAGATGTATGTTAGCCACAATGAGAAGTTTCTGGTCTCTACTAATTTGCCAGATGGTGTTTAGGTCTAGGGAGGGCTGCACGGTGGTGTAGTGGTTAGCGCTGGCGCCTCGCAGAAGGTTAACATGTTCTCCCCGAGTAGGTGTGGGTTTTCTCCCACAGTCCGAAGACATGCAGATCGGTTAACTGGAGACTCTAAATTGACAATAGGAGTGAATGGTTGTTTGTCTCTGTATGTTGCCCTGTGATGGGCTGGCGACCTGTCCAGGGTGAACCCACCTCTCACCAAATGTCAGCTGGGATCGGCTCCAATCAAATGTTGAATACAATTTTCAAATTCCACTCTTTTTTTAACTTTCAGATCATTTTTTTTCAGTTCGAACTTTTGGCACTTACAGTATCTGGTGTGGGGGCGTGGTGTCAACTGAGAGGGGCATAGAATCAAGGTGTGACACCATAACAAAAGATGGCTGGGGACCTTCCTCCATCATGTTGCCTCCATGAAACGTAGATACTGCAAGGAAGTACAACTGCACACTTTATTTACGCCACACTTTAGGTGATTAGCAGTAAAAAAGAAACTGAAACCAGAGACAATGTTGCACTTAGCAAGCTGTTTTAGAATGGGCTTGGCACTAATCAGCAGTATGAAATAAACAAACTACGCCATGTTGTGCATTTCAACATGGCGTACATTCAGATATGCCATTTCCCACTTCCCCGCATGACTGTGAATGCAGCGCAGTATAGACTAGCAATGCCTGCTGGAGCCAACACTCAGGTAAGAAACGTTCGCTTTTTTAGTGTACTCTTGGAAATTGTTGCAAGGACACATACACTATAAAGGTAAAAGACGTGTTTAGGTTTGAAATGGAGTGGACGCCATTATTGCATTTCTGCATCACCCATGATTCCACGCCCCCACGCCAGATACTGTAAGTGCCAAAAGTAGAAACTGAAAAAAAGATCAGAAAGTGAAAGAAAGTCAAATGTGAACATAACAATTAAAATAAACCATTCAAAAGAATTCCATAATTGAATCAAAATAATATTTGATTTGACTTTTGGACTAACTTCAGGGCCACCATGCTTGTACTGTACGTGCACATCATTGTTAAACCACACAATTGCACCAGAACTTGCATCATTCTGGCCTTTTGAGCTCATGCTCATTTCATTTCAGGTGGATGCTGCAGTATTGACACAGGAGATCCAAGGTGGTGAAAGGTGCAGCGGAAGCAGCGCAGCTCAGAAAATGCAGCAACTTACACTCAATCAGAATCATGTTCATATATCCTTACAACTTAGAGGAGTGGCTTCCAGTAGTATCCGGTTTCACTGCCTTGGTTGTGCAAATCTCTTGGACCTTACTTTTATGTGTTTGTTCATTCCACATTTCCCTTCTCTCTCCTCATGTGCTGCTGTTTAGTGTTTGTTTATGACAGCCACTATCCTCTTATTCCCTGTGGCATGCTAATCAGGTATTTTTGTCAGTAAGTGTGTGGGTGGGGTGGGGTGGGGAGGGGTAGATTGACTTACAGACAGCCTCTATTATAGCAGGTGTTCCCACAACAAAGTGGGACAGCTTGTCTTCCCTTTACCCAACTTTAGCTGGAGACAACATTAACAGCCACACACGCGCACACACACACACACACACACACACACACACACACACACACACACACACTAACAGAAGGTGTCACATACACACTCTCAATAGTCCTTTGTCACATTGTCTTTTCCTCTTTCTGTTTGTCTATTCATCCTTTGTGTTTTGTATTCTCCCCTCTATCAAATCTGTTAATTTTCCAAAAGTTATGTTCCCTACTCACATCTTACTACTTACCACAAGGTTCACCTTGGACAGATTGTATCACAGAACCAACACTAAATGATAACCTTACCCTCACATTCAAACCCACAGGAAATTCTTGGAGTTGCCAACTAACCTGAAGCCAGAGTAATACAGAGATGACATGCAAACTCAACATAGAAAGGCCTTGGGCGGCCAGGGATTCGAACCCACGAGCCATTTGCACTTGCTGGCCCCCCTTTCACATACTTGAATTTCCTAATTAGTCCTCTGTCATTAACACATTTTACAAACAAATTTCACAGAATGCATGTGCTGTAGTAACCCGTTTCCATGTGCATTAAAAAGCACTTTAGGTGATCGGATTGAAATCAGAGAGAACTTGGCCACATGAAAATGCAACTGCAAATGCATCAAAGAAGCATTGAGGACAGGTCTGATCAGCAAAACCTCCTCCGGAGGCGGTCAGGGACACATTGTGAACGCACGAATAACAAATCCACGTACAACAACTATGTGGGCGAAATAATTTTCATGCATGACTTCCTGACCAGTGAGGAAGCAGCATCTAGGCAGTAAAAATAGGAAGCAGTCCTCATGTTATTGAAGACACCTGTGGATGGAGTGAAGACAAGACCAATCATAAACCGAGAGAAGACAACACAGCTTCATGGACGGCTGCCATCTTCTTCTCTTCTTTATTGTTTTCATGCACCTACGTGGGATGCATACAACAGGAGCTGGACAGAAGTCAAATCTCAATCAGTTCAAAATGTGGACACTGGAGACACATTGATACCAGGTGCAAATGTAATCAGGTTAAAGCTATATCCCATGTACAGTATCAACTGGCAGTTCGGGGATAGTTTTCCTTCTAACATCTTGGAAAAGCTTATAGTCCAGAGAGGGTGAACAGTTGTCTGTTTAAAAAGGGGAAAATGCCAGGTGACAGAGAACAGTATAACAATGATTGAAATATCAGAACAAATTATTTTAAAAATTACATGGTAATGCAGTCTGGAGGGAAGACAGATTTCACTTCAATGAGTCAGCGAAGACTAAAATGGGGTAAAACTCGTAGCAATCACCACCACCCACAAACGACAAGAAACCATGTTACAACCCGCCCATTTAAACTGCACCTGCCACAGGTGTCTCCTCACCAGAGCTGTTCTACTGCTCGGACTGGCCAGTTGTAGCTGTGCAGCTACTTATCATTATCCATACAGATATAGAAGTTTATGAGAAAAGGACCCTACTTCTCACTAGATTTACATTTTTGTGAAACCTCTTTGCTCTAAATCTCAAGTTTTCCTCCAAACAGCATGATGTTCATTTTGTAAATGATTGTATAATTTAGAGTAGGCTAATATAGGCTTTAAAACATGGTATGCATTGAGGCATAGATACCGTATTATTGACTAGCTAGTACCGTCCAATGGCTGCAGGTCGTTGGTAGGTGGATCCACACTGAAATCCACGCCCCGCTCCTCCAAATATGGTAACTTCTGGTTTCAGAGAACCAAGAGGGAGCTGGTCAAAATACAAAACTCCTTGGCTTCAAAATGGCTGCCTCACCAGCTTGTTCAGTTAGTTAGTGCAACAGCTCTCTATGCCCTTGATTTGAATTAATGTCCAAATTGAATAAAGCCAAAGTCCAAAACCAAAAGGTATGTGGTATCATGAAAATACTCAGATTCAGTATTATCATTATTATAATTATTATCATTATATCTATTGTGGATCAAAGTGTAAATTAAACTATTTTCTTTACACACAAACACACACACACACACACACACACACACACACACACACACACACACACACACACACACACAAACACACCATTCAATATGTCTTCCACATAACAATTAAAAATTCCTGTTAAAAGACTCTTGCCATTTTCTCCAGTGAAGTGGAATTTCCTTTACCAAGATAAAGTTGTGTCCATTCTAAGAATCAATAATCTGTTTATAAATAGGATATTAATAAAGGAGTTAAGCCGCATATATATTTCATGGCAGAGGAAGGGAGTGTCTCCCTCAGGCCACAGGGCTTTACTCCGTATCATTCATTTATAATTAATCTGCACCACTTGGGACTTGGTGAATTAGAATCCCGCAGTAGACAAGAGCCGCTCTGTTCCCATTGTGTAGCAGCTTGCAGGATTTGTGAGGTCCTTCTCACCACTGCTATTAAAGATGGAGAGGAAAAAAGAGAGAAAAGATGAGGTGGGGGCGATATTTCATATTTCAGCAAATGTAGCCGCATATGACATCAAAGAGATGTCCATGTTGTGTTCCTGGGCCTCTCCAACACCTTTGTCTCGCTTCCTCAGAATCTTCTCTGGGCAATGTTTAACTTCTTTAGGGTCCCAGATGCAAACACAGCCCTCTTCAAAACCTACAACTATTAGGCTGTTGACTGAAAAGTACACCAAGGCATTGCCACACTTGGAAATAAATATCATGGCAGGATCTACTAACTCCCTGCTAGCGTTCACCTTAGCCATGGAAGTCATTATCCGGGCATCTCGTGGTTGGTAGGTGGAGAGCAGCTCAAAGCTGGCCTGAGGCTCTCTCCCATCAGGGCATCCATGGATTATATACACACTATCACTACAACCAAGGCATACACAAGGTGGCTGCTGAGAACATCAGTGTTTGGACTGGATGAAGATATAACCATGTAAGTCCACGAGTATATCAACTTTCAAGGGGAAGCTATCCCAGCAACGCTTCTACACTAGTGATGAACCCATACCAATGGTGACCGAGAAGCCAGTTAAAACTTTGGGTAGATGGCGAGACGCAACCCTCAAGGACAGTCCAAGTGGACCAGCTAAGGCAGGGTACCATCAGCGGCCTGGAGAGCATCGACATGATCTTGCTCCCCAGTAGGGAAATCTGGTTCCTGCAAATCGGTCTTCTACCCTGGCTTATGTGGCCATTGACCATCTATAAAGCCCCAATCTCAAAAAAGTTGATAAACTGGAGAGATATTGATCAGCTTGCTCACCCAAAAGTGGCTAAGTCTCCCCAGGGTCCTTAGCAATATAGGGCTCTTTGGAAGGGGCATCCTGGATCTGCCCATATCCAGTCTTGTCAAAGAGTACAAGTGCTCCGAGGTGAGGTTGGAGATGACTTTGGCAGAAAGCAGGCCCCTTAAGCACCAGGACATCATTGGCCATGTTTAACATTGGGGGAGGGGGCCTCAGCCTTAGGAGAGAGCGGACCATCCACGGAACACAAGTTACACGTGTCAACATTGAGGTATTGTGGTCGAAGAGGTGCACCGGCAAGAGCAGGCAACAAGGTGTGTGAAAGAGAAAGTTCTCTTGGAAGGAGCTGTTGGCCACGGAAGCATTTCAAACTAGCTCTATTATAGCCACTTACGACGTCCTACCATCTCCCAGAAATCTTCAGGAAGGTTCTCTCTTGACCTTAGATGAAGTAGTTTAATTAGACAATTAAATAAAACAAAGTCCACTTAACTTTCAACCTGGTCTTCATCAGCACTACGCGACAGCTCGAGGGAAATACAAATGACCAGCATTAGTCTCTGTCACTTTGCCTGCATATCCATTGTATTTAAATATGCCTATACATAATGATGATGTACATAATATCCAAGACTTTAGTTCTCCAAACTGTAATCTATGCAATGCATCTGTTGGTGTGATGCTTCATTTGTGTGGAGGAGGAAAAAAGAAAACAACTTAATCTCAAATAATCTAAATACATAAAAAATATGAATGATGAATAATCTCGTAAATGTAGTATTACCAACAAAATGAGCAGCCGCAGTTACATTTGCCATGACATTATTTACACTTGTAGAAGGAATACAGGCAGTGCTGCTGCTGTCTGTTTCATTATTGGTTGATTTAAACTTTCATGAAAAAAGTAAAAGAAGCAGGATAGTGATGATAAAAAAAAGCATGAACACCTTATGAAGATCAAGACTCGACATGTTTATTGTCACTATACAATCACGTGAGGCATTTCTGCTGGTATTCTGCAAATAAAGTAACTATGTAGTAAGTATACAGTAACAGAACAAAGTGTGTATTTACCAAATAAAATAATAAGAAGATCACAAAGACATGGGAACAAACGGAAAACAGTGAAAGATCCAATGCTGTGTCAAGGTCATCCTTTCATACATACATGAGGTGGTTTTCTGCCCTATTAAACATAATAGGTGGCATTCTTGCATTCACAAGAGACTTCACCGTGTCAATCAGGACTGTCGAGGTGCCAACAGATTGTTATTCCTAAAATATGACCATCGCTTTGGATTCTGGATTCATGTCTCTCTACAGTCCTAGCAGGTCATCTTTTAACCCTACTGCGTGTCCTACAGCAGCAATGTGAATTTTTACCTAAACTCAGCTGACATGGCATTTATACAACATGACATATTCCTCAGAGGGTTATATGGAAACACACACGCACACGCACAGAATGGGTCCAGCCTTCTATTGTGCCTGTTTAATCAGGGGTGGACTGACTTTGCCGTCACTTTCCCCCAAAAACAAAAGACTTGCTGCGGATGTGAGGGAGCTGTATCAGCGCGGCATCTCCCCGCAGCACCAGGGCAGCCAGGCAGGCGAGGAGAAAGTCCTGATCGCTGCTGGATGGCTGCAGGCGAGGAGAAAGACACTGCTGACAAACGCATTAATTACTTTATCAACTTCATTTCCCAATTAACCTTACATGCCACCTTCCAGGTAAGCCAGACGGAGGAGGATGAGCATTGCAGGGACTCTGGCGCCGGCTACTCCTCATCAACAGAAGAAAAAAAAAAACTCTGAGTCAGAGAAAAGATGAGGGGAGGACGGCAACGGAGAGTCCCGGAGACAATAGTTTCCCCTGCTCTTTAAAGAAGCAGAAGAAAGACAAAAAATGACCAGATAACATCGTCATTACCATGCATGTAGAAGTTTCCACTGAACCCAGTTGTGATCACCAAACGAAATGCCCCATTTAATCAATACACAGTACGTTCAGTCTGTGATTTGATATTGCAATTTTTTTAAATTGTTGCATCAGATATTAGAAGATGGTCTTTTCTTTGTGTCTCCAGCTGTTAACTTGATCAGCGCCACACTGTTTCATCTCAGACTCGTTTTTTCTTCAGCTCAGAGACGCAAAATCAGGAGAGGACGAGGAAAATGCAATTAATGGAATCATGTGATCATGGCATCAGTGGGTGACCCAGAAGAATTAGTGGAGCATTATCATTAGTCCATATTAAGAGTGGGAGCTCGGGGACTTTCAATTCCCTCTGGTGCAAAGAGATACGATTGTAACCCCGCCCCCACCACCACCACCAACACTGATTTTGGAATGTCAGGACAAAAGATATTAACTGTTTGGAAAACAGTTAATATTGTGAAGAACATTTTTAAAAAAAAGTTTTATTTTTATATATTTTGTTATTAAGTTGTAATATTCTGAAATAAAAGTATTATTATTAACCCCATCAATGAATCTATGAGTTTTCAATGTTAGTATTGTCATTACAATAACCAGTCTGTGCTGAAAACAGCGGTTACAAAGCTGTTTGTGGTCTCTCTCTTCTTTCTCTCTCTCTCTCTCCTCTCTCCCCCACTTTTCTCCTCACCCGAGACAGATGTTTTAATTCCTCAACTGAGTTCGGTTCTGTTAGAGATTTCTTCCTGTTTAAAGGGAGTTTTTTTCTCCTCCACAGTCTCAGAGCTGCTCAATGTGGGAACTGTTGTGTTTCTCTGTAATATTGGCTTCGACCAAAAGATCAATAACAAATTCAAGTCAAGTATTTTAAACTTGAACATACTGCATGTTCTCTTTCAAGAACATGCAGTATGTTCAAGTATTATATTAGTGTAAATAGACACGGTACAACGGGTTTACCCACTTTATTTGACACCATCAGTCAAAATTTGAATATTAAAGTTGGCGTTATTTAATTGTATGGGGTGTGACAGAACATAAAGTATATAAAAACAGTATACAAAAAATGAATGTATAGACTCCGGGTCCAGAAAGTGTAGCCAATAGCCAATGCCTGAAACCTGTATTCACTCAAATGACCAGCAGAGGGCGACTTTACTGGTTGCAAAAATAAGTCAATTTCTATAGACGTCTCCTTCTCACGTCATTTTTTTGTATTTTTCTATATTATATGTTTATAACTGTACATAGTAACTAAATGTTGATGTGGATTTGTTGGTCGATGGACGGTGTTGTTGAGATCTCAATGAGATCAGATCTATCAGACCTATAATTCCGCTGCCATTAGCTAGCATAAAGATTACTTATTCCTTAGTGATGATACGCTGCCTTTTCCATTCATCTTTGCCTCGAATTAGAAATGGGTTTAACCTATCTTTTTCCACACGGGGTGTTTGCCTCCTCATATTTAGTGAATGGTGTTGTTGACAGGAAGTTGGAGGTCGATTTTACTGGCTCTGACGGATGGAACTGCTCCATTCCAGACAGGAGATACAACAATCAAAACCGCCTTGCGTTCTGGGTTTCCTCGTGGTGTGGACTCACAAGAGTGTTATGGTGACAGATAACCTAATGAAAACAGTTCTCAGCAGCAGCAGACTTGGTGGAAAATGATCACTTTTTGTTGTCCGATCTAGTGCGCTGGCGCTCATTTAAGATACATCCTTAATCATTTTACTCTGGAACCAGGCCAGTGTTTCAGATAAAAGCGAAAATATTTGGGATGTATTTGTCTTGCACAATTACATTATTGAATGGTTTACACGTACAGTGGACAGAGTCATCTGTTTGTTATGTTGTTCCTTTATCTATGTAGCACAACACACTGCAGCAACAAGTTTTGCAGTTGCACAATATTTTATTTTTTTCAGCTGATACAGCAGACATATTGTACTGGTAGTGTTTGCCTCACCACAAACCATCAAAGTATAATATCCACAACTGCAAATTAGCATGGAGACCAACTCTCTGACAGACTCTGGCACTAACATCCCCGTCAATAATCTGTGATAAGAGCAGTCTCCTGCTCTGGATTCATTTAGACCTTCATGAGTTCACATCTAGCGTCGCCTCATTTGGAGCTTCGGTCCACTGCGTTGTTGTACCTTACATTAGAGTCTGTTTTCCTTTCACATTACAGCGCCTGCCAGAATGGCTGTGGAAGTGCAAGATGAAAGGTTAACCTCCGCATATGGAACTACTATTACAGCCCTCCAAACCAACGCACACATGCATTTGCACATGCACATGCCTCCCCTCATTAAAACTTTGACTAGAAAATCTGGTGGGGAAGTGTTAATCAGATGTTTAATTACCATCCCCCCAACACTCTGAATTTATTGTAGTGGAATGCCGGCTTTTCTTCACCGCGAGCTGAAATGTTAATTATGACCCTGGCAAGAGAACTGAAACACCAAGGACTTGGAGTAGAATGGAAGGGCAAACACGAAACAGATGTGGCCTGGGCAGGAGCTGGAGCTGGAGCTGGGGGTGAATTAGGCCCAAAGTAGGTGACAGCCAAAAGCTGAACTCAAGAGTTGCGCTGGGCTAAATCTGAGGATTTAGACCAGACCAGAGTTTGACCTGGATTGGGACGAAAACTGGAACTAGAGATAAAAAATCCAGCTACAGATCACAATTCTTGTGATTGTGGCCAAAACCGGGACTGAGGCTGTAGGACTCTGGATTGGCTGAGACTGGTATAATAACTATGTTGACCTGAAACTGGGCCTGGGTTTGGGATTATGGAATAGACTGGGTTCAGTATAACACAGCTGAAGGAGGAATTTTAAATAAAAGTGGGATTGTAGCAGAGATGTGGAATTTGTGTATGGAACATGAGATTAGATCGAAGACTACAGATGAGAACTCCACAATGGCAGGAAGTAATGAGGCTGTATGAGACTTGAGGACTGAAGCTGGGAAGACCCTCGAGGACATTCCCCTTCATGTCCCTGTAAATGCTCCGTATGAAATCCTGTCAGTATACGGCTGGAGAAGGAAGATACAACAGGGAGCGAGAGAGAGTGTCAATGTGGCCTCTCATAAACACTCATTTGAACATATAGACACACACTGATGCATAATGCATGAAGTAGTGGAAAACAGTTGATGGAACAGGTAAGGAGTAAAGATACCCAATTTGTATTTCTGTCGCACTGAACTATTAGAACTAACATTAACATTACACTGTAACTGAATATTACAACGTCATGGTATATGCACTTTGATAATCTTTTATAATTCAATTCAATTTTATTTGTATTGCACCAAATCACAACATACATTATCTCAAGGCTCTTTACATAGAGAGGTCTTGACCTCACAATATTACAGAGAAACCCAACAGTTCCCACAATGAGCAGCTCTGAGACTGTGGAGGAGAAAAAACTCTTTTATAATAATAATAATAATAATAATAACAATAATAACAATAATAACAATAATAACAATAATAACAATAATTATAGTAATGGATTTAGATCCTGCAGCTCTGCATGAAGTCAGAAATTCCAGCACTAGGGGAGAGAGAAAATATAGAGATAGATTAATTATAGATAGATTATTTTCTCCATAAACTGGTAAATTGGGGTCAAGGGAAATTTCTGTATGTACTCAATCACAGATTCCAACCAGAAAGTGCATTCAAGATCAACTTTATCCAGATTTTTTATTTGGATCCACACCAAATTGCGCACACTCACAGATATCAGCTCATTGACTATACTATATGCCTGTTTTTTTTTTCATCAGGATGCATTAATTATTTCCTATCGCGTCCCTTAACATTTTGTTATGTTAAGGGACGCGAAAAATCCTGGATCTGTAACGGTTTCTTTCCTGACCCATGTCCCGTCCTTCCATCGTGTTTCGTGGAAATGTGTTCAGTAGATTTGTGTCATAGTATGAATATTTAAATCATAAATACTAATTTAATAACAGCATTCAGACTAATGGAATATAGGATGTGGCAGTTACCTTCCCACACAGGGTATGAGATATGAGATGTATTTGTAATTTGATGTATGTTGATTTCATAACTTTGAGTGACTTAGTTTGAAACATGCAGTATTTTCTTTCTTACATTTTTTTCCAAAAAGAAATGTCATAAATGAGTGTAATCAGATTATCATCATCATCTACAGAAATACTGCCTCTAACGGTCCGCGAGGTCTCAACTTGTTCTTACTGAAGTCACACGTGTCATGCACCTGCAGTATTTTTGAACAATATTTAATACATTCTTTTCACCATTGACTGTATAGCGTGTGCATAGTATATAGTGTGTGAAAGGTCTTCCTGTGTCGCTGCATGTGGCTGTTCTCGTGCAGCTCCACGTTTAATGAGGACAGAGTGAGATGTTTTGTTCCTGGTTCCCCCATTAGTGGGACTTGGGAGCATCGCTGTGACTCTACTAATTCGCCAAAACAATACATAGTCTAATTACCACCGCGTTATTAGACATGGATGTCAAACTCAACGGGGAGAGGAGGAAGTTGGTCCTGGGCCAAGAGAATATTGAGCACCTTATTTGTTACACAAAGCCCCCCCCCACATTGGAAGACATGTGTGCTCATTTCCTGTCCATGATTTCCCTCAGATGTAGGCAAGTTGTGTTTCTGTAACTGTAATTTAAAAAGAAGAAAAAATAATCCACAGTTAGTTCTTCTTTGCATCAGTGGATCCATCCTGCAGACAGGTGGAAAAAACACTTTCCTGTTTCAACCACAAGAATTTAACTTTCCACTTCTTGCTTGTTTCTGTCTGTTTGTTTTTCTTTCTCCTCCTCCTCCTCCTCCTCCTCCGTCTCTTCTTCCTCCTCTCCCACTGCCCCTTCCTCTTACTCCTTTTTTGATGTGTTTGCCTTCACGGCTTCTGAGCGCTCTCTAATTCCATCTGGCCACAACAGAGGAGGCTGCACTGTGAGAAAAAGCATTTCCATATGTGCAAATTACCCCCCAACACCCCCCCCCCCCCCCCCCCCCCCCACACACACACACACGCGCGCACACACGCGCACACACACACACACACACACAGTGGTGTCTCCATAATTCCAGAGGACATTACTTTGACTTACAGTCATTTCCTGGAGACTCGGTCTAACCTTAAACATAACTAGTCTTCACCTTAAAAAATATAATGATTTTGCATTTTTGGGACTTGCTTTCTGTCCTCATGAGGAAGACAAGTCCCTGTAATGTGACCACCCTGGGTCTGAATCTGTGTGGACCCCTTGACCGTTGACTGTCTACATGACAAGAGAAAAAGGAAAATGACAGTAATTAATAACATAATGATAAACAGACAACCTGATGATGATGATTATTACTGGTTGCGGTAGTAGTAGTATTAGTATCTTTCAAATTGCATGTGCCGATTATGACAATTATCTGGGATAAATAAATAAAGTATTCTCAACATGCAGCTTTATAACCTAAACTCCAGTTCCATCTGTAACTTACCCACTCACTGCCCAAACTAAAAACACAGGAAAAACACCAAAAAACAAATGTTAGCCGTTCATTTGGCCTGAAGGAAAAGAGTGAGTAGTGAGACGCACACTGACAATTAAAATCAGTGTGTGTCTCACCCACACACACACACACACACACACACACACACACACACACAGTATATTCCCATTGCATATCTCAGTGGAATAAAAGAATACAGTCTGTTAACATTTCACTGTTCAGTGTCAATAAATGAATCTGCAACTTGCCAAATACACGAATGAACTATTTCTTTTTCATTATGTGTACGTAACGTCATCTGGTCACAACAGCATCTCCTTCTACATGTGATTCTGAAGGGACAGGGTCACCATCTGCTCGTGTTCTCATTGTCCGGCACACGGACATGATGGCCGCCGTCTTTCCATCCCCCTGCAGCACGTCGCTTAACAAAGACGCATGTACAGCACTGCGCTGTCGTGTGCCTGTGCACTGGTGTCATTCGTGACACAAACAATTCCATTTTGTCTTGGTGAACTGGGATCATTCAATCAATGCCTGTTTGTGAGCAAGTCTGAGACAGCTAACTGGATTGTGATATATTGAGAGATTCCACCTTGTGCGCGAGCAAGTCAATACTGCCGTCCCTGCGTGGCCGTGCCATTAAAGCTAAGCCTAATAGCTCAAGGTGACACTGGAATGTCATCTGTGTGTGTGTGTGTGTGTGTGTGTGTGTGTGTGTGTGACAATTTCGCCTGCATAAGTTCTGTGATTGAAGCCAAATGCACGTCAGTGTCTCCGTCTCTGCTCGTCCTCACACACACACACACACACACACACACACACACACACACACACTGTTCCCGCCCACGCACACAGTGATGCTCGTGTTCCTCGGCAGGACGCAGTCGGTGGAGATAGACGTGAGGCGCAGCTGAACATCCTCGACCAACTCTGTTCATTTTGGGAAAACGAGGCGTCCACGTGAACTCTACAACAGCATGTGTGCTGTGAAATAACTACAATCCCCCTCCTCCGAACTGCTGCTGATCCTTCAGCAGGAGCAAACACAGCAACCACGCGCATCTACTGGGCCTGGTGCAGTCGGAGTGTGGATACTCAAAACATGTGGCATCACTTATACTTTGAGTAGAGTGGAGCGCTTTGAGAAGGAATTCAAATCTAAGTAAATACATTTTGGAATATAGTTTATTTTTCTCCATTTATTTATCTGATAACTTAAATTCCATCAGTTGAAGAAGCTGTAGTTGGGTAAATGATCAAAGTTAACATTGGATCCTGACATAAATATCTAAAATGGAAATAAAATGCACGTCTTGCCAGTACAACAAACCGTAACCCTTCGACCTAGTGGTCAGGTGTTAAAGGGATATTTCAGTGATGTTGAAGTGGGGTTGTATGAGTTACTTATGCATAGTTAATGTCACCTGGTGGAGACGGTGATCAGCGATGTCATTGTATGGAGTTTGGCTGCTCTAGTTTGCCGCCAGACAGCCATTTAAGTTTGCACTTTTTTTCCAAGCGTACTTCGGCCATGTATTACTGCGCCGGCTGCCGCGAACAGCTGATTCTCTGCACCGGCACGTACAATTGAACAGATTCTTCTTTTTTAGGTAAGCATTTTAAAATGTGGCGAAAAAAAGAAGTTTTCCGCTGGTCCCCTCTGCAACAGTAGGACTCAGACTTTCCCTTCTTCCACTTCTGCACCAAACTCCGTAAAATGACATCGCTGATCACCATCTCCATAAGGTAACATACATAAGTAACTCATACAACCCCACTTCAAAATCACTGAACTAACCCTTTAAATGATATCGTGAATATCAGCAACAGTACTAGTGATGGGCCGTCAGCAGCAGCACTCTCGCTTCCTCTTTGCCAAGGAGAACCAACTCACCAGCTCTTAGTCAAAGCAGAGCAGCCTGGCTGGCGGTGGCTTGGGAAGCGGAGTTCAGACAGCTGGCAGAGATGTTCGCCCACCAATGGCAACCATCCACTTGACCTCTGCGTGTTCAAGCGGAGAAGATGGAGGCAGTCGTCAATTCCAAGGGCCACGAGGCAGCTGTCCTGAGGGGTAGTGGGAGCGCGAGACAGAGACACGGGGGCCTCCGCCTCAGACGTGGTGTGAGAGCTCGGAGGGCTTTATGTGAGCAAAATGTTTGTGTTCATCAATATGCGTGTGAATGTTTGTGTGTGTGTGTATGTGTGTGTGCGTAACAAGCAGCACTGCTCAAAGCGAGGAATAAAAGAGCCTCGAGGGGCCAGGGGGAAATCTTGGGCCCCCCCATGACCCCTCCTGTGGCTGGGGCCCAGCTGTGATGGACTGGGCATCTGCCAGCCAGAGGACAGATCTGTCCCCAGCCACACACACACACACACACACAAATGAGGTTCACACAATGTTAAAAAGACGCTCACAAACAGACTAACATGTGTACCCATGTGTCGCGCACACACACAGATCATTTGCAGTGATCTATCCGTTGTTTGTTCCGCGGGGGGCACATCCTCTCTGAGCGTGGTAGAGGGCAGTTGTGGTCTGAGGAAAATCCTCTCGGTTGCATCTCTCCGAAGGAGAAAAAAAATCAAATCAAATAAAATCCTTTTGTTTCCCCCGACAACAAACCCGGGAGCCATACTCAACAATCACTCACTCCAATGGCTCACACAATTGCCAAAGCGATAACATCCCAGAGGAAAAAAGAAAAAAGGACAAAACCAAACTGACTGCATAAAATATTTCCCTATAATGTGATCATTTCACATGGAGGTGGGTGTGTGGCTGTCTTGAGAAAATCCCTATGAAGTTACATGATTCTATCAATAGATAATGTTTTAATGTCACTGGACTTTATACTGCCATGTCTCTGACTGGGGTGAAATACTATTTTCTGAGAGATTATTACTTTTATTATTATTTAAATTCAGGAATTCATACAAACCATTATATCACACACACACTTCCATCTTAGTGAGCACACTCATTGACATGGCACAATCTTACCCCTACCACCATACTATCATGATTCAATCCCTCACTTTATTCTGACCTGACCTGGCCTCGAGCTGGACACAACTGTGTGGACACTTGTTAATGTGCCCGTGGGGTGGGGGTGTCAGAAGATAAGGGGTCTCCACCATCCCCATGTCATCCACGGATGGGTTTGATATCACGACTCCACTCCCTTCCACTGTCTTCCACACTAAACCGGTAAAAGCATTTATCGATGGAGCTGGCTTTGTGCCCCGGAGGCACTGCAATGTTGATACGAGAAAGGGACAAACGCCGACCTTAGGGCCACCTGCGAAACACGTTGCTGATTTGAAAAAACGTGCCATGCATTAGCGTTAAGATTGTCCTGCACCAAAATACTGGATGATTGCCCTAGAAGAAGTATTCAGATTCAAATTCGGTATTCACAAAAAATACACACGATAAATGTACTCCTGTATTATATTCCACACCATATTGTACAGTTCACCCCTTTACCTGCTGCGATGACCACATTAGTAATTCAATTAGGAAACTAAAGGAGGTTATGCATGTTGGAAAGTTAAAACAGCAAACTGTGCGTTCCCGAGACTGAAGGGTCAAAGGTTACCCCCCGTTTCGTTGACCGCTCGGTCACTGGCATGGCTCCATCCACACCATCAGTGGACTCCATCCAAATGTGCCTCCGATGTTTCCAAGACTAACAAGAGAATTAGTGTCATCCCCGTGTGCCTCTCCTCCTCGTAGAGTGCTGGGTGTTGTGTGCAGAGAAAATCGATGTGTGTGTGTGTGTGTGTGTGTGTGTGTGTGCGTGTGTGTATGAATGGAGCCAAGAATTAGCACTAAGGTGCTTTTAAGCTTCCGGCAGCTGTGTTGATTAGAAAACAGAAGAATAGCAGAGTGGCCTTCATCGCCTTTCAGGATGTACACACACACAGAGAGAGAAAGAGAGAGAGACAGAGAGGGAAAAACTTCTTTGTGACTGCGTGTGGGAGACAAATTTCAGACCAGAGACGAAGGATGTAGGAAACTGCAAATTTTCTGTCGAGTGGTTAAAGTTAATGTAAGGATTAGGGAGAGGAAGTAGTATTTATGTTTGGTGTTGGAGTATGAAAGGAAATAATGGAAGTCAGTGTAATGTCCCCAAAAGTGACCTATAACAACAAGTGTGTGTGTGTGTGTGTGTGTGTGTCCGCCTCCCTTTCAGAGCTCTCCCCAGTTGCCGCACGAGACGAGCGTTCCCTGTCACGAGGATGAAATATTTATAATGAGAGCGATGAGGGGAGGCCCTGAATTATTTAACGTTGGGGGGGGGGGCGCAAGATGGCACTAAACAATCTTCCAATGTGGCATCTCCATCTTCACACAAACACGCAAGTACACGTCTCTCGTGTCCCGACTGAAGACAGTGGACGGCGCCGCCGTCCCCTCACTACCTCGCCCCTGTAGGCGGCAGCAACGAAACCATATGGCTTTTGTGTGTGTGTGTGTGTCTGTGTGTGTGTGTGTGTGTGTGTGTGTGTGGGACAGGCCTATCATCAGCCTGCATATCAAATGAGACGGTGAAATTCACCAGTGTATTTTACATATTCATACCCCCCCCCCCCCTCCTTAGGTATTCAAGTGTCATCAATCCAAATGCACAATAGGAGCTGGATCAAGCAAACATTCAGGTCTCACTCACACACACACACACACACACACACACACACACACACACACACACACAGTCCCAGTCACTTCAAACGGCAGCCACTGCTGTTATCATGGCCAAGTTTACGGCGGTTCATCCTGACGCGGTTCATCCTGACGCGTTTCGCGGCGGACCATGGTGTGATTTCCCCAGAGGCCCCTGCTGCACATCTCAGGTGTTTACTCAGTGTCTTTAAAATGGCCCCTGAAACAGGATCTGATGTCGGAATTCAACCGAGTTTTCAGTCTCAATCACCGACTGGAACCACGACAGAGAGTCGAGTCCCATCATCGACTAACTGAGATGACCAAATCAATTCTTCTACCAGGGAAAGGTGATGAAGTGATGTTTTTCTTTTTACCTGGTTGGCAAATTGCACACCTTGTAACCCATTAGGCTCATGACACTTTTAAATTTACTCATGTTTGTGTCCTTCCCCTTGGCATACATTATACCCCAATACTCGTGTATTGTATTCTATAATGTGTATTGTCTTGGATTTTTAAAGACCTTAAAGGCAAAAGTATATTTGAGTGGTCAATATGACCAATAGAAAAGTGCTATAATAATAAAGTCCTTTATAGTTTTATAATTTACCAAAAGTCAACAGTAAATGACAAATTTGAGAAAAATCTGCGGGGGGGAAATGTCGGCCCTTGCTTCAGAGGAATGTTAAATTCAAATGTAGATGCTTTTTTTTTTAGGTCATTTGCATAACAGCACACAGACTTAGATTCTAATAACCTTTATTTTGATCATCCCAAAAATATTTGTGCCTGGGTGTTGCAACTTCTAATGAAATGTTGCTTTTAGGAAAAAAATGATTTCTCGAAAATCTCAATTTATTCTTTAAGAGGTCAACATTGTTAGCCAAGCATTTACAACTTTTACATGAAAGGCTGAGGTTATATTGTCATGGCGTAGCTGGTAGTACCTCAAATTTCAGAACAAGGTGACATTAGTTCAGTCAATCCTGGTGGGAAGCATTTCATAATTTAGAAAAAAAAAAGATGACACGTTTTATTGACATTTTTTAAAAAATGTTGTTCTTTTTTACAATGCTCCATAAAAAACAAGCCTATCGTTGGTCCCTCTGTGGTCATCCCCCCCCCCCCCCCCCCCCGCCACACACCCACCACTACCAGATACAGATGGACAATGCACTCGCCCTCCTCGTGTTTTCTCACGTTAAATTGGTCTAGCTGAAGTGTACGCTCGGAGAATACGGGCGAGAGCTCTTTTGGGAGATCCCGGACCAAGCGATGAGGCCACCGGGGACCGGTCAGACCGGGCGGGGAGAGAGAGAGACAGCCAGAGAGTGAGTCGAGAGAGCGTGTGTGTGTTACTGTACGCCCTATTATCTGCGTCTCCTCAGCATTTTGTGAAAGAACCAGATGGGGTCCATTCACACCACTCTGAGTTCTGGAGGCTCCCTGCAGCCACTTCTTGTTATCTTTTGTCACCAATCAAGTGCCATTTTCTCCCTCCTCTTCACTCCCCTTTTCTGTCTCCCCCCACCCCCCTCCCTTCCTTTCCTATGTTTGGAGCTGCCACTGCTCAGTTGACTTTGTTGTCGTACCTTGAATTATAGAATGGCTTATGGTGATTCGTTTTATATTGGGAGCTCCTAATTGTAGGTGGGACTGACTTCTCCTGTGTATGAATATGGCCCCTTTAAATTGTGTATGGATATCCCCTGAAAGAGAGAGACACCGGTCTCTCTTCTACTATCTCCTTCCAAAAAACTTGAACGTGCCGTCTTAACTCAACTTTCTGCATATCTCCACCAGAACAACCTTCTCGTGGAATGGTTCAAAATGTACACCCCAGCCCGTCCACTCCGCTCTGCAACTGCCAAACGGCCTGCCATGCGGCCGGCCTGCTCATCTGAGTACCGGCTGTTTCCCTTCCTGGTTCCTCAGTGGTGGAACGAGGACAGTTGACATTGACATCAGGACAACAGTATCCCTTCAATGCTTCTGTCGCAGACTGAAAACTGACCTGTTCAGACTGCTACGTACTCCCTGAAATTATTAAACAAAAAAAACAAAAAACATATATATATACATATATATATATATATATTGAATGATCAATCCTACATCCTTAGCTTGGCTAACAGACATGATTTTTACAGTTGTACCTTTCTCTGTCTTGTCGTTAGTTGACTTTGATGGTACATTTGTCTGTTCATCTACACATCAGACACTTTTGGTCCAGAGCAAGATACTCTTCTCAAAAGTACTGGCCACGAAATTTGATACTGATACTCTTGATCCCCGGAGAGTGATTATGATTGTTTGACCTTTCCTCAAATCTTAAAAAAAGTCAAATTCCCCCTTAACCAACACTGTTCCACATTTTGAAATCCCATGATTGAACAAATACAAAATTCAGTTTGATGAAATGGTTGATCTTTCCTGTAGCCTGAAAGTCTTGGCGTCACTACAGTTTGAATCATTCACATTTGATAATTTGTATTTTAATAGCTCAACTTCAGTATTTACATATGAACAAACTAAATTGGAATCACAATTTCAATTTTTATCGTTCAACTTGAAAACTATTGTTGAAAAACTGAATAGCATAACTCAGAATTGCATACCACATTCTTGCTGCCCAGAGGATAATGTCGCCATGACCTAACCTTTTCTATACTGTAGCTGTCATGCACAATTGTTGTAAAATGAAATTGTTATTCAAATCTTTCGAAATGAAAAAACTGAAGTTCAAGTTTTGGATTATTAACAACATAGTGGCTGAGGCCTAAAGTTAAAGCCCCTTAGGGGCTCCATAGAGGCCAAGTAATTGACACGCTTGTCTTAACAGTAGAGCAGTGTCTATAACAGTCCAACTTAAACTTGTTGCTTTTGACATGATATGTATTGGTCACCATTTGATGGTCTTTAGAATCATTAGAATCCAATCCAAGAATCCATGACAGATGCAGGCACAGTGTGCTCCTGTGTCTACCTAATATCAATAGGTAGACATTGAGTGAAAATGTCTACCTACTGTATATGATTATTGACCAAATGATGACACATTTTGGACCAATTTGATGTCTTATTACGGTTAAATGGCTCTGGCAAACAGTAACAGTGTTATTGTCTGCTGTATATGGATAGAAGATATCTATGATAACAAATCCTACTTTTGGACCCAAATTACCAACACAAGGCAAGAGTCCGGAAAAAGGATTGAACAGAAGTTATTGTAAGAGATTTCCAAATGGGATTGGTGACTTAACTCAGAGTCCGATTTGACTGAGGAACCAGAATGGCGCAGCAGGGCAGGCCACAGACCAGAGCAGATTCCTTCTGTTATATTCCTTTTTTCATGGGTCATTGCATGTTGTGTTGGAACTGTTTATGTCTGCATTTGCAGTAGCATTTTCAGACCTGTAGGGGGCATAGTTCGTTTATTTACGTGTTTTCCTAGTAACACCTAGTTACAGGAAGTGAGGTAACAGGAAGTTGTTCTTCTTCTGCTCCGTATCGAGAGAAATGTTTTAGCGCACAGATGCTAACTCTTCCTCCAACTGTTTGTTTTCAGCCCTTGTAGTGGCAATATAAGTGAGTGAACTATTATTTATCATTGTTATGGTACAAACTGTTTGTAGCATTTGACACTATCTGTGTCATTCTGTTAGTATAACGATTCTGTACTTTATGTCTATTTTCAGTTTCACACTTTTTGGCATTAAATCCTGTCCAACCACAACTTTGCCTGTGACTCGGAGGATGTGATGTCAGAGAGAGTTTAGCGGGCTGTGAATCCCAGTATAGGACAGGAGTCACACTGTGTGTAGCAGTACACGTGCATGTTTGATGTATTTGAGTCTATGAGCTGGACTGGTGCTTTTGACAACTATGAATGCTTCTGTTTGATGAGTGAAAAATCGTAGCATTTTGGGGAAATACCTTGACATCTGTGCTAAAGACAAGAGTGTCAAGACTCAATGAGTGAGTGTGGGACTCTCCATCTACTCTATCAATCCACAACGTGGTTATATGGTGTGAATGAGCCAGTGAAAAAACTTCCACTCTATGTATGTATGTTTGATTGTCTCTTCTGACTAATCAGAGCCCATTGTTTTACGTGGCAGAGAACGAAGGCTGAGTGATTGTTGCGATTGAAGCCAAAGGAAAAACAGAACTGAACAACCAATCACAACCGGGGGGGCAAGTTCGTCGCCGTCATTAACAGTGTGATCCTCATCATCGCCACCACCACCATCAGCATCATCTTCTGTTCCCTCTTCACATTCATCACCTTCAAATCACCACTATGACAATTGTCATGTTCACTTCCATTTTTCACCATTGTTTTCTATTTCGTGACGATGGTGACCTCATCATCATCAACATTGCATCATCCCACCAGAACATTCACCATTGCGTCTCCAGACACATGTGCTCAGTGTGAACCTGCTCTCATCTGTGAAGAGAACAGGATGCCTGCATGGTGTTCTCTCGCAAATGCCAATCGACCTGCATGGTGCCGGGCTGTGAGCACAGTTCCCACTAATGCCCCTCATGCCACCCTCATTGAGTCTGTTTCTGACAGATTGGTCAGAAACAATCACACCAGTAGTACCTGCTGGAGGTCATGTTGTAGGGCTGTGGCAGTGCTCTTCCTGTTCCTCCTCACAAATGGAGCAGATACCGGTCTTGCTGCTGGGTTGGTGCCCCAGTACGGCCCTGTCCAGCTCTTCTCGTGTAACAGCCGGTCTCTAAGGACGCATAATTGTTTTTTTGCACTGGGCTTCCTACAGCCTTGAAGCATCAGCATGCTTCAAACAAAGTGCTTCTCAGATTATCTAAATTAAAAGCATCAGAGAAACTTTGTCATCAGTGGAGTCTGGGGGAGGTGTGTTCAACAACTTTTGTAGCCAAGACAGGGTTTGGGGACATCATGGCGGGCTATCATTTCAGCTTTCAGGCCATTATTAAAACTTTTCTCTTTTTAAATGTATTTAGGGACATGTCAACCCTTTAGACACATAATTAAATGAAGGCATTACATGGTTCAGGATAACACCTTTATTAATGGATAATGGATGGATGAAGTGTTTGTTTGATTGGGAGCTTTCATACTTTCCAGCCATGGATGGATAACATTGTCCTGTAAACTTGTTTAAAGCCATACATTCTACTTCTATCTGCATCATCATCACTTTAATCTGCACAATATCTCGCTTGACTTTGTTTTGTAGACAGAACAATTGTGCAGGGAGTCTTATCTAGGTTTTGATTCTATTCTAGATATGATGTTTACATGGAACACAATGCAACCTGGTTCATCTCCCTGTAAAATTATTATGTACTCTGGCATCTGATCAGAATCTGCTGTCTTTGTAACCTTGTCATTGAGTCTAATTTCTGCAATAACCGACGATGGACCTACTTTAGTTAACAGCTGCCAGATAAAGGCACATTATGCTTTGGAGTAATCACTCTATGTGAGTATAATGTGACATGAAGGCATGATGTGTGATACAGAGCATATTCTCCATGCTTCTAGTATCAGTCATTTTAACTTCTGCTGCTAAAATATTTTTTTAAATAGTAGTACAGGGATTAAAGCAAAAAAAATCGACTGACTGAATTTCTTTTTTTCAGGCCAAGTTATTTTCCCGATCTACCTTTTCAGTGTGCCCCAGAGTAATCTAGAGTCTGAATTACTTCTCCCTGGTTGATTTCTACAGTAAAGACGTGTTCAGTAATCTTCGTAATCCCCCTTTTTCAGCTGTCGTCACAGACTCCTGCAGGTTAAACTAGACCAAACAAACAGTTAAAGGCTGATTAACAGTGAAAGACTTGCTATAGACCAGGGGGGCAACCAGTCCAACATAAGGAGCCCAGAAAATCCCCACACTTTGCAAAGAGCTGCATGTAACTTCCAATAAGTCTCCTCTTGTAGATTTCTTTGTAGGGTTCAGTGTTTCCCATAGGACTTTGTGAGACAATGGTGGGTGGATGTCAGACCCTCTAAGGGGGGCCGGGGGCATGCTCCCCTGCTAGAAAATGTTGTACATTTCAAAGTTGAATCCAGAAATCTGGTGAACTTTGTCAGCAATTTAGGAGGCTAGATCTATGAAGGACTTTATGTTCTTGTAAACAATTGTGTGCTGTAGTAAAGAATTTAATCATAAACACATAGGTTGTATGGATATGAATGATGATCATCACCATTAATATACTTACAACCTATGTGTTGTATGGACACTGGCGACCCCACCCGCATACCATTACAAAAAAGGGGGAAAAGTAGTTTCTTTTGAAAATATAATTCTTTGAAGTAACAGCACAGAACCATGAACTGTAAAATGAACAAAAAATAGTGAACTTGATACCTGCAGGAATTTTTAGTAAAAGTAGTAATTTGTATAAAAATAAGAGCAGATAAGCAATAAGAGATCGTTGAGCAGCAGTGGCTTCAGAGCTCTGAGGACTGAGTCCTGCGGGTCTACAGGAGCAAACAAATAGCCGTTCTCCACCCCGGCTACAGACCGACTTCAAAACACTCGCTAGCCTAGCACGATAAAATGCTACATCTCTTCACCAGCCCTAGCTTACTTGAGGAACTATGGTATTCACTTTCTCCAGAGCGGTGCTGAACTGTCAGGACAGTTTTTCTTTTCGTCCAGTTTGACTCTCCACGATATTACTTTGACCTAAGAAGTTTTATAATGGATGGGAAATTCTAGTTGACGGATTTCCGTCGTAGCGACTAGTAGTAGTAGTTGTTGTAGTTGCAGTTTATCATTACATTGCTTGCTCAAAGCTAGTCTTTAATGTTTGGAGGAAAATGGTTGAATTTGGTATCTATGTTTTCCATCAACTTTAATCACTTTAACCAGTTGGTCACTACTTCACCTGCTTTGGGACTGTCCTGCTGTTAAAACCCTCTGGTTAGAAGTAATACGCTGTATTATCAAATGTTCAGTCTGTCCCATAGCATGCCTGTTGGGACAAAAACCAGACAATAATGTTGGTGTCACCGTCAATCGGCTCTGGACACTGCAGGGTTGTTTATCCACCAAAAGAATAATTTTTCTAAACTGGAAGGAATGTAAACCAGCCTGCTTCTCTAGGGACTCATGGCTGGAGGAATACATGGACTTGGTAAACATAGGAGCGGGCAGCGTGTCTGTTGTAAGACTTTGATAAGGGCCTGGAGGACCATTAGGACACTGTCAGCAAGTTTCTTGTCTGATTTAATGATTGTTATTTTTATTTCTTATTAGTGACGTTCTTTGTATGCCCAACATGACCACTGCTGTATATGAACTGTTGTGGGCTAAGTCTTAAGGTGTCGACTTTGCATCTCCCCCCTCCTTGTATTGAAATATCTTGTATAGTCTGCATTGTACTATTTTTTGTGATGTACAGCTGTCTATTTATTTTTTTTATGTTGTGTGTGGTCTGATTGTCTGATGTCTTCTATGCATGAAAAGATATGATAAAACTTTGAATCTAAAAAAACTATAACTGACCAGTTGGATAAAATGATTTATTCTTTAAGGGTCGTCTTGAATCAGGCATCTTACAGCAACAAGTGAAGCAGTTGCCAAGAACAAATGAAGAAATTACATGGCACGCTTACAAATATAGAGCTGAGAAAAACCGCACTGAGGATAATTCAAATACACTGGAGCTGATCTGTGAAGTCTGGACAGTTTGGAGCAGCTACACTTTAGTCAAAACAGATTAAAGGTCAGGGAACACTTGAAGAACGGATAAGAACACGAATATGGGACACTGTGTATTGTGCCACAAATATATTAAGTGTGCGTTTAACTGGAGGAAGCAAAGGGAGGGTGGTGGAGGTGGGGTTGGTGTGTCCAAACCTGGCATCCTGTTTCTCCAGCGAGGTGTTAACCGAGTGAGAAATGCGGCACCCAATAGGACGACTGGCTCGCCTCCACCTCCTCCCACCAATGCCACACTCTTCTACATCTGATGTGTCAAAAAAACTACCCCCCCAAAAAAAGAAAGTGAGGAGCGGCTTGACGGGGTCACCAGGGAGTACAGAGAGAAACTGAGGATTTACACAGCACTACTGTGCATTTTCATGCATTTGTCAATGTTCAGATATCCCGATTGACTTTACTCAGTCCTGTAGTGTGTGTGTGTGTCATTTCTGAAAGATTTGAATTCTGATATATCCCATTCAATTGTGCTTTTATTAAGTATGAAATAATCCAGTTCCATCACTGAATTGACATGGTGCTTGAGGGGAGGGGTGTCACGCCCATCGGCCCGCCCCCTCTCCACTTTGTGTTAATGACTGTCATTAGAAGGCATGCTGAACAGGATGTTTCGGATCCATAGACTGTGTATGACGATGGATGTAGCACCCCTTAAAACCATTCCATCTGATTTGTTCATTGAGGCCATATAAATTAAACTCCATACCACGCTTTCCCCACTCCCGCCGGCTGCGGTCCTGTGTTCTTCTTACACTGAGACACACTAGGCCGCTCTCCCACTGAGGCAGCAGCAGCAAACTACACAGACATGAGTTGGCCGGCTCATGTTGTTGTTGGGTTGTTCCTGCTAGCGTCGCCAGCAGAGCTGGGAGTCTTGCTTCCTATCTTGCTTGACCCAGGCTAAGTCATTAGCTGGCTAATTAGCGAGCCAAGCTAACAAGCTATCTGCGCTAACCGAGCGCAGATACTGATACCTGCTAATTACTGCTAACACATAAATAGAACAATACTACCCTTTTACTTAGCCTACCGCAAAAACAGGGGTACAAGCATCTTGGACTTGTAGGACAATCGAACACAATCATCCATCTGATATTTGCTGACAGAGTGACGGACAAACTGTGACGTCATCTGACACTGAAGTATCCACGCCCATAATTCTGAATAATTTTAAACCTCAGCATTTACATAGGCGTGTTATAAAAAATATTGACCTCCTGTACAGTTGTTCCGAAGTGAGGAATTAGCCATTAGGACCAAAACCGTTTGGGGCATTTTATCATGGGGGTCTGTGGGAATTGACTCCCTTCCTGAGCCAGACTCAAGCGGCCATTCAGTGAACTGCAGTGTTTTGCACTTTCTCATTCGTTTCATTTCTCAGCCTCAGCGTTTGCCGCTTGGTCGAATCTCACACGGGATCGGACGCAGCTCCTGAAGTTCCTGTGGCCCTGATTGGAGTGGCACCCGGTCCGGCTCTCCAATCACGAACCTCAATCAAGACTACACTGTTTTAAGAATGGACAGAAACATCACTCGGGGCAGCTGACTCGGCAGCACGCCATCGAATTAAGAAACAATTAGTGAGTAGTATACTCTGTCTAGGATAGCTTGCAATTTTGATTTTGTCACATAGACGCACAGCTAAATTACAACTTGTTAATCAAAACTAGTGTGTTAGAATCAAAAAATGATATGATAGATTAGCCATCTTGACTAAATTGTGTAGTCAGCTTTTTGGTGATCATGCTCTGTGATCACTTTACACAGGTTTTAATGTTAAAAAAGGCTTGGAGAAGGCACACAGTGTAAGCTACACAACCTTTAGTTTACATGAAATTTTACATTTCGGTCATTAACTGTCTGTTTACCTTTCAAATAGTCTACGCTCTATATCTAAAGGTTTCATACAGCTCATGGTGTCACCTGACCTCCGCCTTTTTTCCAATTCACAGCTACACGAATGCCATACACAGACTCTCTGAAATCCAACTGATGTATAGTAGCAACTTTTACATCACAGGACACTTAAATCTCAATCTTCATTTCATAATATTTTTTTCGCTCATTTCAGTGTAACACAATTTTTTTTACAAAACAAATATAACATCAATCCATGAACGAAAAAGGAGCAGGTATAATTCAGAAAAATCTTATATTGCCTGGTCCTTTCATATGAATAACATAAATAAAAAATCCTTTTTTCAAATCAAAACCAAATCAATATTCTTTCATACAATTATATTATATATTATAATCATCAGAACTTAATTATTACCCCATACATATGCACGTACAGTTTCGTTATGTATTCTATGTATTTTTTTTTGAAATTGAAAAATACTTGAGCAACATTTTGAATCATTGTCCAGAGAATTCCACAGTTTCACTCGATATACAAAAATACACATCTGCTTTGATGTGGTGCGAGCATGTGGACTTTTGCAATTTATTTCCTTCTGTGATCCTCATCTTTTAATATAAACAGCTTCTGTATATTTCCAGGTAGAAATCCATTTCTGGGTTTAAACATAACCAATAATATTTAAGTTTCAACACTTGTGACTTGATAAACAGTTTGATGGTATGTTTTCTTACATTGACCTTGTTTATGAGTCTTATTTTTCTTTTCTGTAACATATACCAGGGTCTAATATTGGTCTTATATGTGCTTCCCCACACCTCTGTGCAATAACCAAAATATGGAAAAATAAGCGAACAACACAAAATATGTGATGAAACATCTTAAGTGTCCTTTGCTTTGTACAGAACTGCAATATAATCCCTCCATATCAAAATGTACACCTATTTCTTTGTTTAACCATGTTTTAGATAATGAAAGAATTTGTCTTAATGACGATCAGACATAGACTATTATGGGTAAATTAAACAGTTCCAAAACAATGTGGTTAACATGACCCAACATCACCCATGTTTGCTTCCTGACTGGGTCCTTTCAGTCATGAAGTGCTCTTCCCTGATTTGTCATGGTTCCTATCACAAAGTGGTGAATGCAACATGGATGGTCAATTACAGGTGATGCTGACCTTGTTGTCAACTGCTAGCAGCTGTTGTGTGAATGGTCATGTGATATACGTTTTCAGGTGTTTTAATGTCGACCAAGATTGTTTCTGATACGGAGCTAAAATGCTCGTCAGGACTGCGATCACTTTTGAAACGCAGTTTTCAAATCAAATCATAAATGTGCGGAATTAACCTCAATGCATGGTATCCTGGTGACATTTAAGGGGGATGGGAGAGAAGGTCTTTTTGGAAGCAGCATATTATGACGTGTGTTGTCGTTTCATGGAACAAACACCTCTAGCGGTAGTTATGTACACGGCCGCTAGAGGTCATCAATGGATCTGGTTAATCCGTCAAGTTTGTATATTTCAGTAATTGGAATCGTGCTGATGCCCTGCCATGTCACCCTAACCATAGCCCTGACCTTAACAAGCTCATTAACCATGCAGGCTCTGAGGCAGAAAACGTATTTTTACCTCCTATCACTGGTAGAGGTGCTATTTTAGGAAACAGACAATATGGTCACTTTTTGGAAGACTTGATGGTATGGGGTAATGTCATGCCTTTTTAAATTCCGTCTAAAGTCTCAAAATTCCCATTTTAAATTTGAAATGTTATAATATATATTTTTTTTTATTAATCCGCATAATCCTGACATTTGTCTCAGTTCACTTTAATTTTCATGTGTCTTTGTTTGTCAACTGTAATATAAACTGAGCCAAGGATCGTTCTGGGAAGGATTCACTGTGTTCAGACTGAACGCAAAGCGAAATCTTGAAGATGACTCTAATCAAAGTCTCTGGACGTGTCCGTTTAAGTGGAGCAAGTTTCAGCCCCTGAGCCATTATGACTCCACAGACAGGAAAAAGGAGTAAGACTGGAGGAAAATTACTGAGATCCATGTTATGAGAAGTTTGGGGTGAAGGGATTTCTTCACCAAATTTAACAGACCAAACAGATTTAACTTTCTTCTATCCATGACTATTCCACAACCTGATTCTCTCCAGTTGCATATAGAAAATGCTTGGGTCCAGGGTTCCTTGAGATTGCTGAGGCCTAATTGTGGGGATATATCAGCCCTCTGCATTTTGCTCATTCCTCTTTAAATCTGTCTCTCAGCAGTCCCCCAATTTAATGGAAGTGCAAAACCACTGGAGTGGCCCTTTAACAGATAGAATTGTGTTAATGGTGAAAGAACAATCATGAAGAATGTACTTTCAAGTACATAAGGTGTGTTGTATTAGCTGCTCCACTGGTGATATCCTGTGTGCACTGTGTTTCCATCAGAGCAGCTCCTCTCCCCTCTCCCACTTACTCCACTTTGCTGCTTGTTACTAGACACCAGCCTTCACCAAGGGCACCGTGGCAACGAGATCCACAACCACCTCCCCCCACCCCCAATCCCGGCCCACGGCCCGGAGCCCAGACGAGTGTTCAGGGGCAGAACTGATCGATGCAAAGAGGCTGAGATATGCCATTACAGGTGAGGCCATCCCCAGTGCCATCCTAGCCGCTCCTCACCACAGCTCCTTGCCCATTCAGCAATATCTGCACATACTGGGGAGGGGGTAAAATGAGAAGGGTCACTCATTCTTTCAAGTGTTTTTTGAGGTCCTGGGAGGCTTTAGGGATCGTTAGGGCATCTATCGTTGGTCTACCACACCCTGCATTGACATTGTCTGTGGCTTGGTCAAATGAAATTGCATATCAAACTCAATGATCCCAAGTTTCCTGCTGGATATATATATATATATATATATATATATATATATATATATATATATATATATATATATAAATCACGTAAAACGAGGTCTGATACCTAAGTCTGCACTCTTAGTGTGCTCTGCCCACAAACACCTTCCTTCCCTCTACGTTACCTTTCCAAGGCTCAACATCTAAGAGTCCCTTCCTTTTCTCAGAACTCTCCCCATTTTCCTTCTTAAGGAAACAAATGCCGTGTGCATCGCCTATCAAACGTCCCTGTGTCCTTTCAAGTTTCACTCAGAATAAGAATGGTAATGATGGGTCACGTCGGAGTGGATATTTATTGCCGTTAAGGCAAATAATAACTCTTAATGCCAGCACTAATGGGCAAAAAATATATTCCCTTTTTATCTAGAAGAAGGAGAGCTGTTAAGAGCACTTGTGAAGAGTCCCTGTGGGATAAAGAGCCCAGACTGGCTGCTACTCCCATCTAATGGCTGAAGCATCGCTGTCAAGTGGCATCGCAAAGCTGGGTGACGGTCCGTTTTGTCTGCTACCTTCGCTGAATTGAGGTCAACAAGGTTCATTAAGCATTTGAAGGCCAGTTGAGTAGCTGGGACAATTCATAACGACCAGATATTCTTCATAACGTTCATGGGATTTTGAAAAATGCTGGATGTCTATATGTGAGGCACAGGTGTTAAACATCAAACGGCAGCATTACTGTGATGGATGTCTTTTGTCTATTTATTTTTTCTTGAAGATACCTGGGCAGTGATTATCATTAAATTCAGAGAATGAAAAGTTCTCAGAGTGAATCATATTTTGTAAGAACATACTTGGAAATACATCATGTCTGTTCTGATATTTATTGATGATGACGTTAATAAGTCTTCTTGGATCCCGCATGTTGGAAAAAAGCTACATCTGGACCATCTTCCTTAATCTGAAGCCACTTTGACCGGACTCTCGATTAGTGACAGAAAATGGATGGATATATGAATGGAGTTTGTCTCCCATTACAGATTTGCAATATTTGTTTACCTTAACTCCACCACGATGAAAACTGTCGTTTTTATTAACATGAAAACAGTAGCATTATTTATTTCTAACCAACGATGTAATGAGTTGTATTCAACTTCAGAACACATGTTTTCATCACATTGCCTGAGCTTCTTTTCAAAATTTGGAACCAAAAACCTTTTAATGTTTTAACTATACAGGTAGACAGGTCTACTGAACACAAGCCTGAACTAGAATGGCACTCAGTAGAGCACATACCTCTGCCAGAGCCAAACAATCCAACACAGATTGTGTAGTTCTTAAAGTAGAACTATAAATGGAAAAAAATGGAACTGGTCAATGATTTATTTGTCATAAAACATAGTTTTAGATAGTGAAAAACATGCCTGGATCCACCTCTTAATCTCTACTCGCACCAACATTTAATCATTTTCTCTTTGGCCAAGACTTTTAGCTCTGTATCAGAAATTATCTCTGCCCATAATAACACAAATGAAAACACATATCACATGACCATTGATATGACCATGACCACGCACAGTGGTCAATGCGCATGCCGAGTTAAACAGGAAGCAGATTGTCTATTTGCAGTCGGTTGCTTAGCAGCAGATAATACTATGGCTGAGGAAATTAAAAGGGTAAAAAGTAAGACTAGCGATTACTTTGCTTGGTCTGATGACAAGGTGGATGTTATGCGTAAAATGTTTTTTAGGAACCCCGTGCAGTCTCTGCTGGTCGTCAAGTTGTGACTGATAACAGGAAGCGAATGCGGGTGACTGGATCTTTGTTTCCAAAATTCTTCATTTTTGCCTATCTATATATATAACATATCCACAGAGTTTTAAAACTAAAATGCTATAAAAGTGGACTTTTAAAACTAAAATATATTATTCTGGATGAAGTCTGACATGCCTGGTAAATACCGGCCCTTGTCTCAGAAACCTAATCTTATTAATAGCTTTGCAAAAATGAGGGGGTAAAACAAACAAATTTAGACAATGTGCATTTTGTTACAACTTGAATAACTACAGATACAATGTAATTATATCTATCTCGTCTGTCACTTCCAATGTCAGCATGCCTCTATCAAACATCTCCCATGTACTGGCTGGGTGTTCTTGCCCAGCCTGCTTGCCCTTGTCCTTGGTTGGCTGATGACAGAGGACATGTGGCAGAACAGGTCAGCTTTCAGGGGCTAGTGGCTGGAACTTGAACTTCTATCATTCTTTAGTAGCAGGAGAGCCCCTCAGGGAGGCTCATATCAATGGGGGCCTTCTTTTTCTCCTTCTTCCCCTTGCACTAAAGGGGGATCTCTGTATTCCTCCTCAGGAGTAGAGGGTAAAGGAGGGGTCAGGCAAGCTGAGGTCTGGTCAGTGTGATACGGCAGTGGAAATGACGACATATTTGTATATTCATAGAATGCAAAATGTTGCATGTCAATCAAAAGCCAAGTAATGGTCCAAGGTCGGGAATGCTGATATACGACAGTATGTCTGGCCTTACATTGTTAATCCATCAATCACACTCAAGTCACAACTAAACGAAAAAATATCCCTTATTTTAATTTTGGACAATTCTGCACAACAACTTGATATCCAGTGCTAAGAGAACTGAAATTAATAATTAATAAGTTGGAATATGCCATCTATAATGTCCCTGAGCTAAAGAACCTCTTCAAAGAATTTGTTTTGTCAGTGTAAAACACTAAGGGAATAATATCAAGTAAAGCAGCATCTCCCACGTCTGCTGTTCACTTCCTAATAATGTAGGGTTCTACTGTATGTGCATGAATGAGATTCACAGCTGCATCACCATGAATGCAGTTAACATATCATGCCGTCTGTTCTCCCCAATATGGGCATCTCAGGCAAAATACTTTCTTTGTTAGAATCCTATCTCACTGAGCATAAATATGGCGTGGACAGACATCCCTTCTCTTTGCAATATGTATATTGCACTTCCTTGCGTCCAGTTATTTCCCTGCTTTGCTTCTCAAAGCACTACTATGCAGATGACACCCAACCATCCCTGTCATTCCCGACGGATGAGCCCACAGTTTCGACGTGAATCTCTGCTTGCGTGTCTCTATGACATATCCACATGAAAACCTCCAAACCTCTAATACCTTCCCCTTGTCATCAAAATCACCTCTTTATCTCTACCCACAACCACAGTAGCAAGAAACCTGAATGTCCTGTTTGATGACCAGCTCCCTCCTCTGTCTCCTGGTTATATCACTTTGTACTTTTCACCATAGGATAAAAATCACCTTTTCTTTATCAGTCAACTACTCATGATACCCAAGAACCCTCCGCCAGAAGTCCCGGCTTCCATAAGCCACGCCCCTCAGGACAACACAATATCTAAACTTGATGGAAAATTGTCAGAAAACCTCCCCCCAAAAAATTAGTCTCATCTTTCCACTGCTCAAATATCAACGTTGGTGGTTTGGGAAAGAAAGCTGGCAGGGAAGTAGCCTTCGAGCAGCACCAGGTATATGGGGATAGGAGGGATGGAGCAAAAGATATCAAACTGCAATTGCCCCTGATGCATTTCGACAGCAGTCACAAAAACGTGATGAAGCAAGCGTTTGGTGGCACGCACTCGCCTGACGGTCTCAAAAGCCAAGTTGACATACATTACAAATTCAGTTGGACAGGGATTTTCAATTTAACATTTGTTTTTAAACTAGTAATTTAATGTTATTACAACAACCTCAGTAATTGTTTGTCATACTAACATAGAATAAAATGCTAAAATAACAAACAGGCAAAATCCCATTTTACAGTGTAGCGCTCGACACTCCACTTCTGCTTACTTGTGAGTGACCATTGTTCTTGCCTAATGCCTCTGATAATGTTATTCCAAAACAGAAAACCCCTCTCTGAGGCCCTGCACAGCTCTCTTTACTGCCACACCACTATTACAATTCCACATCTATCATCCACTCCCTCATCATCATTTACATTTTCAAATCTGCATTTTTCATATAGATCCCGCCTTACTCTAATTTTAATTTCACTGTTATTTCCCATGACACCTTTTGTTATATTATACATTATGAATTTTTCCCTCTCTCTGTCTGTCCCTGCACTGTGTTGCCCCCCCCCCCCATCTTTTCTCTCTCCCTTTCCGCTTCTAATCCCTGTGCCCACAACACACTTATGAGCTGAAATATTTTATCAGGTGGAACCCTCAGTCAAACTTATCATTTTAATCTTATTTCAATAAAGAAAATAATCTCTCTTCTTGGCTGTTTGACAGCAGCTAATGGTTTTTCGTTATCGTAAAAGAAACTTTGAGGGCTGAGATAGACTGCCAAAAAAATGCAAAAAACCTCCTGTATATTCCTCCCCAGATGAATCATAAAACATGCACCGAGAACAGGTAACATATGAGGCGAGAGGACAAAAGACTGAAGACTAAATCCATGCATGAGCGTAGATGTACACATTCCTGTGGCCTTTGAAGCTCATAGGTAAGGCTGCGATGGAAGCCTGTATTGTGATGCCTTGTTTGCTCTTGGTATTTGAAGGTGAACTACTATTCTGAGTGCTGAGTGTGAGTAGGGCAGTAGTTACGTGATTATCTCTCCTAAAGAAGGTAGTTTTGGCAACTGGTTTTGATTCCCTTTTAGTCTTTAGTGATAAATCCAATTTAGGTTTTGTCAAATTGTAGTCTTCATTTTTGTTTTAGTCTAGCTTTTGTCATTGTTTTTCATCATTTATATTTTAAAAAAAATTGTCACTTCAGTGCATTTTGATGCCACATCTGTCGCCATCCTTATGGACACCTTCCACGAAAGACCTGTTACCATCGTAACTGTACACATCGCTCTGATCAGTATACACTGACTTAACTCAACAAGTAGATAGACAGATAGATATATAGATAGATAGATAGATAGACATGTAGATAGATTAACTAAAAGGGTTATCCACGATAGATAACAGTTTGTTAAGTCTGTTGGTGTCGCTGGACCCGAAGATGAGTGTTTTAAAGCAACAGGTCAAGCAACTAAATCATCTTTGAACAACAAAGGGAGAACTGTATAACTAATCAGCAGCTTTAGTGTCAGCTCCCACAGATGCCAGGTTTTTAATAAGATCAATGAAATATTGTTTTTTGTTTCTTTTTTTGGATGAAAAATGCAATACATTTCCCCTAGTTCTCAGTCAGGTTTTAATATTTTTGGTGTCATTTTCATCATGAAAAATTAGGTCATCAACAAATATGTAGATGACTTCTCCTGCTTAACACCTCCCAGATGGATATATACTGTAGAACAACAAATCGAAAAAGGCTCTGAATTTGCTAAAAGTTAAATCACAAGTGTACAATTCAAATCAGAAGCTGAGAGAAGAAAAACACGCTCATAAATTTGAATGTCACATTTTATCACTTTACAGCTTTGTCACTTGTCCATACACCTCAGGGAAGCTGCAGCTTATAGAAAAGGAAAGGGAGATAAAGGAAGATGAGGAAAAGGAGTAGAAGGACCAGAGAGAGGACCAGAGATGCCTTCATCCCTACCTTCACTTAGCTTCCGTCCATTACATTACATTAATTTAGCAGACGCATTTTGTCCAAAGCGACTTACAATAAGTGCATTCAACCATGATGATGTTACCCAAAAGAGCAAGAATCAATAGACATAAACATTTATCAAACAGACAAAAACAGCTTCAGCTGCCAGTGCAGGGGTGTGATTTTGAAAGGTTGAAGACCAACCAGGCCGCTGCATTCTGGGTGAGCTGCGGCAGAGGTCAGATGGACCATGCCAACAGACCAGCTAGGAGGAAGTTGCAGTAGTCGAGGAGTGAGATGACAAGAGCCTGCACCAATACCTGTGTATCCTCTGTGAGGAACGGACGTATCCTCCTGATGTTGTGGAGGATGAATCTGCAGGAGCGGGTCGTCACTACACTGTTAACAGTGAAGGACAGTTGGTCATCCAGTGTCACACCCAGGTTCCTTGCAGATTGAGTAGGGGTCACCACAGAGTTCTCAAAGGTGATGGAGAGGTCGTTGGTGGGAGACACCTTCCCTGGGAGGAAAAGCATCTTGTCTTGTCCAGATTGAGCTTCAGGTGGTGCGTCGACATCCACTGAGAAATGTCAGCGAGACATGCAGAGATTCCTGCTGCCACCTGGGTTTCAGATTGAGGAAAGGACCACATGAGTTGGGTGTCGTCTGCGTAGCTATGGTAGGAAAAGACGTGAGTGAATGACAGAGCCTAATGACCTGGTGTACAAAGAGAAGAGTATGGGGCCCAGAACAGAGCCCTGAGGGACACCAGTAGTGAGGTTGCAGGGTTCAGACACAGATCCTCTTCGAGTAACCCTGTAAGTGCAGTCCTTGAGGTAGGATGCAAACAGGGAGAGTGTCGAGCCTGAGACTCACAGTTGTTGGAGTGTGGAGAGGAGGATCTGTTGGTTCACTGTGTCAAAAGCTGCTTAGATGACGAGCAAGATGACAACAGATGAGAGGGACGCTGCTTGAGCTATGTGGAGTTCCTCTGTTACAGCTAGGAGGGCAGTCTCTGTTGAGTGCCCTACCTTGAATCCTGACTGGTGGCGGTCAAGAAGGTAGATCTGGTGGTGAGATATGCAGAAAGTTGAGTGAAGATATTGCCAATCCTCCTGTTCACCTGCCAGCTGTCTATTAGAGGCAAAAGGGGTAAAGATCATTTATTTACAGATGTTTCTTGTTAGTTGTTTTTCTTCTTACCTTCTCTATTTCTTTTTTTTTAATCATGGGTAAGAGTGGATGTATAGGGGTGGCAGCAGGGAGGATCCTGGGTCACTGATTTCGCCCCAGGGGTTGTTTGGAAGGAAGAAGAATAACAAGGGCCTGGTGGGCGTGCCTAGGGACCCGAAAACATCATTCACATCTCCCCATAATCATCAAGGCCGTTCTAGGATGCCTCCTTAATTTACATAATACCGTCCCAACACTCTTACCCCTGCTATCCATCATGACCGGGATGAGGAGATGAGGCCCTCTTCTCCTCTGTTCTTCTTCTCCCTTCGTTTGTCTTTTCTCCCTCTGATTGTGTCTCGTGTTTATCTGCCCAAGCACAAAAGATTGATTCCCCACTGTTTCCCCCCCTTATGTTCAGCAGATATGAATTTTCACGGGATGATGAAGCACCAAGTCAGCTAATAATAAACAAAAAAACACATATTCAAAAACAGAGAGAGGAAAGCCAGAGAGGAGGGAAGGCACATGTCTGTGTTTGGTAGATGAGGGGAGATGAATGTTGTGGGGTAAGAGACTTAGGAAGGTACACTTAAAAAAGGTGAATTAAAAATCTCTCCTTCACACAATGCTGTTGGTTTAACTGCTTTGAGACAGATCAAATCAGTATTGTGGAGGAGTACAATGATAATGCACATCTAACACGATGTGAATTAATAGACACATTAAATTAAAATGAGTGACAGGAGCCCACTTATGGGTTCAATTAATCAGGATAAACTAGGCAAGTCCTTCTAACTGAATGACCACATACAATAGATTTTCCGTCCCTACACTCAGACACGACTCTAATGCATCTCGTGAAATACAGCCCCTATGGCTGCATGTTTACTGGACCTTCTTCACCATGGTTACAGTAATAAACACAGCTCATGGAACAGTCGGTTTGTTTAGGTTTCTGCCCATCCAAGTACTTCCTTCAGGTTAGAGGACCTTTGCTGTCGTGGTTCCAATGATAAATGTGGTTAAGGTTACGGAAAGCTTTCAAACAGTCTCCTGAGTGAAAGTTGTGCCCTGTGGATCCATCCCTTGCTCCAGTCATAACTACAGCCAAAAAATTAAACCTAACTATGCGCTGTAATAAGCTATAAGGACAGTCTTGATCAGTTATGAGCCGCAGTCTCTGACAGTTGATATGGTGTGTATCTGCTCCAACACAGCTATTACTGACTTTCCATTTCTACTCATCATTTTCAAGGGGTGTGTTTTCGAAAGATTCCACGCTGTGTGTTCAGTACTGTATGTTGAGCTCTGTGGCCTGTGAAAGCCATTCAGGTTCAGCTCATTCACTACACAGGGAAAGTTCTCAAAACCACTGTATATGACCTCGTCAGCAGCAGTTGACAGACACAGACAGAGCAGCTGGTGAACATAGTGGATTTATGTATTTCCCTCAGGGGGTGGTGGAGACCAAACACAGAGCTGAATGAGATGGAACAGACAGAAACATAACTCCAAATGAATTATAATATTGTGACATAAGAATATAATGGTTTTCAAATGTTTTGTGTCCAAGTGAATTATGCATCTTTAAAATTATTTAATTGAAAAAACACACCTCTTTGAAATGGTCTTTTAAGTTAAGTTTGGATAGTTCCTGTACTCTGCTGTTCAGATTTAATGGCAGCTATTTCATACAAATATTCCTTTTTTTAAAACTTGGAAATATTTTTGAAATGCAGAATGTTTATCTATAATGGTTTGAGGAGCAACTGGACTTCATTGTAGCAAATGTTAAAAATAAATGTAATGTTCAATCATGGACAGATGAGACCGTGTCATTGACGGTGTCGCAGAATATGAAATTTAAAATCCCAATATCGTGCAGCTCAGGCCTTTATCTTGTGTGGGGGTAAATCAGAGTGGTGTCAGGGTGCTGTGTGCAGTGTCTGCGAGCACACGGGGCCATGTCTGGTTCACGGAGGACATTACCATAAGTACCATTACTGTCAGAAAGCATGAGATCTGTATCAGTGAAATATACTACTGCTGCTGCTACAGCATCTGCCTTGACTTACAATGCCCCTGCCCTAATACTGACATTTCTAGCACCCATACCCACAATGCAGTTTGGTACCAGAAGTAATGTGGCAATATGTTGAATACCACGGCATGACATCAATTCAGTCAAAACCAATAGGAAAGAATGGAAAGGTTCAACACTGGGATTTGATGACATCTTGCTTTACATGAAACCCATGTTTACCAAAAATCTTGATTTAATGTATTGTCAATCTATTGCATTTTCATATTCCAGCATATCATTCATACCCTTGATACCTAGAGCCATGTTTTTTGGAATTTTGGAAGTTATGTAGTGATTGTGAACATCATGTCACATTATTATGTCCTTGTGAGGAAAACACAGTGTGCCATTGTATTCCAGTTTTAACACACACACACACACACACACACACACACTGGTGGTTGGAGGTCATCTTTTTTGTAGTCAGCAGCAGGTAATGATAGCAGTTACCATATGATAGTGGATACTTACTGTCTCTTTAAGGTAAATTGACTGGATAGTAGCAGGAAATAGAAAAGATCCTTGACAAAAATGTTTGTTCACTTTGTGCAGTAACTGAACTGAACAGAACTGAACTGAATTAATTTCCCCTAACCAAAATCGACACCGTAACAAAAATAAAATATTTCAAGAATGGCAGTGGATGCTATTTTTGAAGAATAGGCCAATATCCATGACTGTATGTGTCCGGTAATAAGTTTTGTCTCTGGCAACTCATGGAGTTTCTCAGTATTCCTTTATTGTCATTTCACCATTGCTTGAAATGGAAAAAAATAAGTGCCGGTACTCCCTTTATTCACATGTGGCCTGTATATTAGCTGGTATTTGAAAATTATTAAGTATTGCATTATGCATTTCTACAGAGAACAAAAGATACCAGGAGATATTAGTGACACAACATATATTTATTTAAATGTATAACCTGTCCTTTAAATTAAATTGATTACCAATCTTTCCAACAATGTTCAAACATTGCACATGTGACATTTTGCACATTGCAAAGTTAAATCCATCAATCTGGTAACTTTGGTATAATTTTTTTTAATAAATATATAATAAATTTATCTCTACTAGTAAACAATTGTGTGCTGTAGTAAAGAATTCAATCATAAACACTAGGTATGAATGTATGATCACCATTAATATCCTTACAACCTATATGTGTTGCATGGACACTTACGTCCCACAAGGTTTGTTAAGATTCTAACATGAAGAGAGTCTAAATGAGAACTGGCATCTCGTGGGAAGTACCAGTATGCAAGAAAAAGTAATGGTACTGTAGAAATGTAGAAGTTCCTGTACGGCGTACCGTGCATAGCCCCCCCCCCCCCCCATTTAGAGCACTGCATTTCACAGAGTACTTGCATAAACACAAGAAACAAAAAAGTAGTGTTTCTTTTTAGGATTCCTTCTGTAAAGTTGAACCCTACTTAAATCTTTGGTCTGTGCATTAAGTCACAACCATGAAGCTTCAGCACTGTACAAAAGGGACTGGTTTTCATCCAGTGTTTCAGCCGTGATGGACTCCCCCATTAGTGGCTACCAAAGGTCATCTTTTGACATTATAAAATTTGATTGTGTCCTCGAGCACCGAGTAATTATGGCACTTGAGTGAAAATGATCCCGTGGTGTACAAGTCAAGAAGGTACTGCAGCATTTCAATTGTGTTGACCAATCCCCAATAAAGATGTAATGGCACTGCATAATGATCCTCTTCAGTCGAGTTTTGTGCTGTATTCATCATGAAAGCTCTTTGTCCTGTCATCACTTTATTATGCAAGCCTGGACTTCCCCTTACAGCTCCCAAAGCATTAGCTCATGATTCCTCAGATCTCTACTTTTCCTTTAGATTTCTGTCTGATGAAGTGGTTGGTCTCTCAGACGACTGGATGACCACAGACGGATGGAGGTAGGTAGGTGTGGAGAGAGGGGAAGAAATTAGGTAGATAGATAATAAGTAAGGTGGGCACAGGGGAAGACTAGAGGACATGGACGGATAGAGGTGGGGGAAGAGGGATGATGGTAGGTACAGGAGGTATAGGTAATAGGCTGAGAGTCAGAACTGTCAGAACTTGAGAGGAATGGAGACCATTTTGAGTCATGAATATGAGGATTTGAAACTGAACCTGCAGGCAGCCTGCCCATCATACAATTGTAACTGATTGTTTCTTGTACTCACGTTCTAAGAGTAAGATGCAAGATCAACATCAGTTGTATATCTGTGTTAAGTACAGTGCTGAAGTTAGTATATACCAGATGGTCAAAAATAAACTCTAAACCTAATTTATATGTTGGATCTTATGTGTCTGATCCCTATCAAAGCAGACGTGTATAAATAAAACAACCTTTTGTGGTTTTAAGTACATTTAAAGCCGGAACTGTGTCTTTGCAAGAAACCCTTTTAAATCCTTCTGCTCAGCACGTCTGTGCAGCGTCTGTGGCTGTCGGCCAGATAAGGTCAGTGAGCTCAGGTTGAAAGTAAATGTGTTCAGCCGTGATGCTATCAAACCTCACTAGGTTCTTAGGTGCTTGGCAGGGTCACTGCTCTCTGCTACTCGCGTCGCCTTGACGCTTTACATCTCTGTCTTTGTACAAATGAATCCAACACGACACAATGTGTCCAGTCGGTGACCTTTGATTCATGTTCACTTTTCACTCTCATATAGACAGCAATTAATAATAGATACATTTTCCATTATTTCCTAACAATTACTTAAAAACAGATATGTGTACGTTTGACTTGACTTCTTCATGATGTCACATATCATATGACAGCATAGTATGGAGAATGGTTTTCTAATCAATTTTCTGATATAAAGTCTACATTGTCTCTGGTTTGTTCGTGGAGATATCTTCCTGTTTTTCAGACCCCATTTTCATTTCATCTTGATCTTTGACCTTGACAGATCAGCTCCAAAGTTTGATCGTCGGGTAACATTCCCACTAATTCTGATGAACATCTGTCCATGCATCACTGAAGTATGTGTCACACAGACAGACACAGACAGGGGTGAAAACAACTTCCTGCTTCCTGTCGTGCCCGTGCACAGGGTAAACAACATTGGGTTAAGTGTATTTGACATCAACCATAGATTTACATCTGTGATTTGGGTGAAAAGGGTCTATTTTGGTAGTTAGTCGAGACCAAACTGGTGATTTTGTCATAGGAGAAAAACTGCAGCTATGGAACAGGGCAGAGTGTCATAGGGCGAGACACTTGTCAATAAAGCTCATCACCCACTTTATAGATTTAAAAATGTCCTGATTGCACTGAAAATATATGTAAAATATTTGCTTTTGTTGGCATAGGTTTCACTACCGTCTGAGGTTTTTGATACTGCAATCACCATCCAGGTCAGTACACCAGCTGCTTGATGGAAGGCAGAGAATGGGAGGCATTAAAAAGGGTAGAGTAACCTAAAGAGTGATGTGAGGAGATGAGGGTGGTGGAGGTAGACTGGAGATAGGTGGTTAGAACAGAAGTAGACAAATGGACGTGACACATGCAGATGAAGAGAGTGAAATAGGCTGACAGGTCTTAGGTGGAGTAGATGAGAGCAGTTGGTGCAGATAGGCAGAGATGAGAGGGGATAGGTGCAGGTATGCAGAGATAAAGTGGATGCAGATGTGGAAGGGAATGGGGCTGTGATGAATGAGAGAGAGAGAGTATATTGATTGAGTGTAAGGCGGAGTGACAGGGATGGGAGACCTTCACAATAAGAGAGAGAGAGAGAGAGAGAGAGAGAGAGAGAGAGAGAGAGAGAGAGAGAGAGAGAGAGAGAAGTCCAGTCATGGCCAAGCCCCTAATAACCGTCTCTCCATAACCCAACTCTGCCCTTCCATGTTAACATACTGTGAACTGAGCACAAGTGACAAAATCAATCCATCACGACCGCCTGCCGCCCGGCACAGAAAGGGACAGAGAAGCTAACAGAAATTGATGACATCCCCGCTCGAATTTTACACCGTTTCGGCCACGGCGGCGATTGAAACAGACAGAGATTTATAGTCCAGCCAGGGACCGTGGCTATCCTTGATTGCCTCCTTTTTTTTCTCCCTTCCCTTCTTTCTCCGCCACAGAGCTTTCCTTTTTGCATATTTATTCCCAAGCTCATCAAGAGTGAGAGTGACAATCTTATTCACCTTTTGGAGGGGGGATGGGAGGGGTTGGATGTATTTGGATGAAAAGCAGGGATGGCCGTCCTGCAGTATGTTTTCACACTGCACTTTAAACTGAATTTGATGTTTGTTTGTTTTTTTAAATCTGAAGGATGAGTTGCCGATACGTTAACATTGGACTTGAGCAATCCTCGGTCTCTCTTGAAGCTCTACTGCAATAACGTGGCCAACTCTCTCACGGCTCATGTGCCTTTGTAGCCGGATTGTATCCAGACAATTGGATACCGAGCCTGACCACTTTCGTATCATGTCTGACATCACTGAATTTACAGAAATTACGTGTGAAAAAGGTGATCAAACCCCCACAGGGTTAAACTTCTGTGGCTGTTTTTTTTTCCTCCGCCAAGGAGGTTATGTTTTCACCTCTGCCTGTTTCTTTGTCGGTTACTAAGTTGGTTCATTTGTCTGTCAGCAGGATTATATAGAAATTCCTTAACACATTTCCACAAAACCTGGTGGAAGGAATACAACATGGGCCAAGAGAGTAAACCTATTCAATTATTGTTTTTTAACATTTTCACTAATTTCCCAGGGAATAAAGCATGAATCTTGAAGAAGGACATCAATCGGGCATTTAGGACTGATATCTATGAGTGTGTGCAAATTGATGATTTTGATTGAATTTCACTGTTGGGCCTTTGTGGAAGTATGCTTCTATCTGATATTTTACATTAGGTACTATTCATTTAAATCAATGAAGAATATTTTTATAATAGTTAAATAGTATAGTTAAGTTTAAGTGTCACAGGTTTGAAGGAGCAGGACCCAAATGAAGGTAAGAAGTGAAAAAGAGTATTTAATAACTAAGGTTCCAAAAAACAAACTTAAATAAACAAAATCTAACTCTCCAAACCTCAAATTCAAAACTCCAAAATATACTACAATTGCATAAAAGAATTCCTGGAATTCAGTTTTTGCTTTTGGTTTTGGAGTGCCACCCTGGGATTTTCAGTCGCCCCATCTGGCCCCCCCTGAGAAAAAATTCTTGGGGTGCCACTGAGTGACATTCTAGTTGTCCATGTGACCGCGTACGACTTCGACTTGAACTGAACCCGCTTTTTAAGATTTGTCACTGTGACTTTCGTAGAGTGAGTCCATATCACGTGGAGAGTTCTCAACACGTTTAATAACTAAGTGCATGATTGAAAGAGGCATGTTCTATTGAGACTGGGCAAAGGCACAATGAGTTACCGTTTGTCTTACTGCCTCTTTCCTGGTGGTTTTTCCATATTCACTGGTGGGTTTGTTTGACTTTTAACTGGTGTAAATGCTGGGAGTAATTCAGGGTAGCGGATGCTTCCTGCTGAGACCTCATTTCCCTTTGTAATTGGCCATCAAGGTCCCATGTGTTCCTCGCCGTCTTGATCTGTGTGCCGGAGAAGGACAAATGATGCCTGATGCTCTTTATTGTGTTTGCAAACTGTTTTGTGCTATTGCACAGTTCTGTACATAATTTTGTCCATTTGTCTGAATGACTTTGTTGTCATCAGCTGTTGTCTTCACTATGGTGTCCGGGTGGTGCTGGGGGTGGTGGGTGGGTGTATCCGGATGGGGCTGAGTCTCTCCGCTCAGTCATGCTTTGAAGGTTTTACGAGTACTTATGGAAAGTATAAATTTCACGGGCAGCGCCGAGCTGCAACCGAACGGTGCTTGACGACGGCGTCGGTGTAGCGGCCACAGCAGTTATCCTGACAGCAAATTGATTAGAATAATTCAAATGTGATGAATAACTTTCATCATGTAACCACATCGTCCGGTGAGTGCGCCATTCATTAGGCCTTTATGATAGGACTGTGCACTGGAGAGAGACAACACATCAAGGATGTGCATTACACCGAACATCTCTGTCACAAATGAAACGTCTTCTGCACACCGCGTGTGACAATAGTCGTGAAGCAGCGGCGCCTGTCACAGCTGAACTTTCCTTCTGCGAACGTGTGTTGACATCACAGTTAATGGGACTGATATCAAGGTTGTTTAACTGGGGTATAACGACGCAGATGACAGAGTGTGATTGCAGTGATGGGAGTCGTCTGTACAGTGGAAACCTCATGACAATCAATTTTACACACAAACGTATCCCGAGACAAAATGGTCAGAGGTCAAATAGTAGAAACAGATTCTGTCTCACATACATTTGTATTCAAACATTACTTAGCTCTGATTGGGCGACAATGTGATATCACTCTGCCCTGCAAGAGCCCTGACTTGAGTATAACCACAGCGTTCAGAGATCATGATCATCACTCATAATGAGGAGCTGACTGTTGCAAATATGTATTTGAAGAGTCAATCAGAATGATAACTCCATACATTGCAAAAAGTTAATATGTAGTGCCACAAATTTTAAAAAATTCAACTGAGTATAACCTTCCATATCAATTACAAGTTGCATAAAAGCTAATAGAATAAGAATGCTGTGCAATAAAAAAAGATTGGATTAATATTCTCCATTGTAATGAATTGTTGTTAATCATTACTAAATATGTTTTTTTTACTTGCATGATTGTTAAAGCTTTCTTACTGTAATATCGTCATGGTTGAATTAATTTATTGTTAGTCACTTTTGACAAATGCTAAATGAACGAAATGTAAAAAATATAGAAGAAGAATATACTGTACGATATGTAATTCTAAATCTGTTGTGACTAAATTAAAAACACCTATTGCGCGCAGGTCATCGACCATTTTTCTTCATATCTGCAACATGACAGAATTATATTTTCATCTTGGTGAGTGGTAGTGCAATGTATAGGCCCTGGTTTTTACATTTTGAATCAGATATTTGATGGGGGATCTCCTCCTAGTTGGACCACTTTGAATCACATCAGAGGACATATGTTCGACAGTGGAAGGTGTTGAATCGAGTTCACTTGATAAATCGTTGAACATTGTTCCACATTAACGCCCGAGCCGAGCAGCCAAAGTGCATAATAAAATGAATAATTCCACTGTTGAAACTCCACATCTGCAAGAAAAAGCATCGAAATGTGGTCTACACAAATCCCTCGGCGACGTTATTGAAGGCTTCTGTCGCTTCACGAGTGAATCACTGTGGCTCAAGAGCTGCATTTGCAGTAATTCTTAGAGTAATAATCAGTGACATTTTCATATGAATAAATGTCACTGTTGCTGCTTCTCTGTCCCTGATTGTTGCAACGCAGCAGGGAGTCAACGTAAAGCCGGTTCATGAAAGCTTTTACATCTGCTGTAAAAAGCCTGCAAGTGTCTGGAAGGTCACTCCTGGAAGAAGAAGAAGAAAAAGTGATGTGTTTAATGTTTGCTGCTCTTCAGAAGAGGAAGATAGACGTTTGGGCCAGATGAGGCTTTTCACACTGTAAAAGGTAATGCCTATATGCTTACTTTTCATTACATTAATGTCCTTTTCTTATTCCTCACTCCCCAGTTGATGCGACTCTGATTTTCCCTAAAGAAGTATTAAACATTGTTCTGGACTTTAAAAAAGCAGAACAGGAACCATCCAGCCAGGTTTCATGATGTTGTAGTGGGTTTGGGGCAGATGCTCTGAGGCAATATTGTCAAAACAAGTTAATTTGTGTTTTAAAGATATTACTGAGTAATAAAATTGAGTTTAAATAACTCATAAAATTGAGTAGTACTTGCAAGTCTTGCCTTTATGAAATCCTAATCTATAACAGTTTCTTATAAATGTCTTATTGCCATTGTCTTAAAATTAGAAAATGGAATTGTTGGAAAATCAGATGAACTTGATGGATTTTAACTGCTAAAACTAACTCTTTTTTAACCATTTTTAAATTGGATAAACTTGACAAAATGAAGTTTATAAAACTGTTAAGTGAAATTAATAGGCAGTTCTTAAGTAAACATAACCCAATAGTTGTACTTTTTCAAGGCAATCGGTTTCTGAGAGTAGTAATATCAGTGAAACAGTGTGTACTCGCACACATCCATCAAACCTCCCTCTCAAGATGTTTTATTTTTTTGACTGAAGAGAAATTTGTGTCGCAAATAACTTTTTTTTTTTCCCCCTTTAATCATCTTGCGACCCTTCAGATGCATCTTGTGAACCACTGGAGGGGTCCTGCGCCCCACGCTGGGAACCCCTGGTCTCCAGTAAACGTTAAGTTTATGAAATGAATGTTCCTCGTGCTGATTGAACCGTAAAGGAAATGTCTGTGTCCTTGATCTCACACACATCGAGTCACACCTCCGCCTGCGATGCCACTCAGACGTCACGCACATCTGCATCCCGTGCAATTTGTCACTGCTGCGTCGTGTGCCTTCATTGGCTGTTGCCAAGCAACCTGTGTGTCTTGCAGACTATTTCCCATGATAAATTGGCCGGGCTGTTACTATGCCAACAAAATTTGTTACTTAATTAAACTGATTCAGATCGCAATGGGCTGGATGGGGAGAGGATGATAGAGGGAGGCATGCTCTCACAAACAGAAAGTGAGGGAGAGAGAGAAGCCATGACACACACACACACACACATGCGTGTAAGTGAGAGGAGGCAGGGGGAATCCACAGAGGACTGTCTGTTATTAGATAGGCTGAGATATTGAAATGGTCAGGCTCTGTAGACGAGGGCAACAAAAGAAGGAAAAAGAAAAATAGAAAAAAACCAAAGTCCAAAAAAAAGGGGGGGAAGACAGCACCCATGTGAAATGAATGACTCCTTGACACCTTCAGAGGTGATTCATTTTATTTTCTATCTGCTCTTAAAAGAAATGCTTTCTTCCTCGACAACAAATGTGTTTTTGTTCTTTCCTTTTTTTTCCTACTCTACTTTAATTCAAATGAGCCGCTGGCTGCTCCGCTGTGGTGCCGCATGAGATACCAACGCTCCTCGCACACGAAGGACGAAGGTCCGACGTGACTCACGAGTCTTAAAAGTGACCGCCTCACTCCCCACAATGCCTCGAAGCAGCATTCCATATTGCATTTATTAAATCCCCACTGAACTGCTGCGGCGTACGTAGTCTCGTGTAGCATAGCGTACGCCAGCAGGAGCCTTTGACCGCAAAGAGAAAAGAAAAGAGAGAATGGCAGAACAATTTGGCCGCTGGAGCACGACCAAACAGAGGGGAGCGGCGGGCATGTAATCCCCTAATTTGGAGCATCACGGCATCGGATCCCCGACCGGCCGGCGTGTTCTCCTCGCCGTACCTATGGCGGCGGGCATGCTCTTATTTCCATAACTTCCTGACAAAACCATTTTGTCCTGCCTGATTGGGCCTATTTGCATCAGACACCTCTTCTGCATATAGATTGATGGGTTTAATCAGCGAATCAGGGAGAGCGCTCAGACATCAATCAATGTCACACCGCTCTGTCCTGTTTTTTTCTTTTTTTTCTTTTTCCTCTTGGTCACTCTCCGGCTCTCGCTCCGCTCACATTCATCAGGGAATGCCACGAGCCACAGAGAGGCTGCCGGGGGAGGGAAATGAGGGAGTCCTCTCTGTTTCTGTCTCGGCCCCCATTTGTTACAGATGTTACTGTGAGTGCTGATGCTGCTTGTGTCGCAGACAGAAAAAGACAAAAGGAAGACATGGTCGGACCACGACCTGAAGCCCGCTTCATCATCAGCACGTGACACGTTCAAATGTTCTATTCATCAGGGAAATTGTCACCTCTGAAGAGAAACGTTATTTCAGAGAGAAATATCTAAAGAAATCTTTTTAAGCTAAGTGATTTGTTCCAAAGAAATACCATTAGTTTGACGCGTATTAGAGCCATTGTAGAAAGAAAAACATTGGAGCCGGGGTAAGGGGGCTTATATTTCCAGAGAAATAAAAAAACATTGAATTTCTGACATTAAACTCGTAAATTGGCGGGAAAAAAAACGTGTGTATTCTCTGGGATTAAAGTGATAAATCTACGAGAACAAAATTTGCAAATCTGCGAGGAAAAAAGTCGGAATAATAGGGTTTTGTTTTTCAAGGAACTATGGCTTCAGGATCAAGCACAGACACTTTGGGTCTACAATGGCCCTGATACGCCGGCGTACATTAGTGCTTTTCAAGAAATGACAAAAAAACTTCTTTAAAAAATGGTAAATTCTTTCAAATGCGTGTGTCCACTGAGGATTATTTCCATCAGTGCAACATCACTCTATCTCTATTTGAACAGAAATAGTGTTTCAATCTGCAGATCACTACTACATCCACAAAGACCTTCTTAATACCACACTTTTAACCATCATTGCACCAAATCTTTGCAGGGTCACTCTGAGAAATGCCTATCTAAAACGAAGGCCTCTCTCTAAAGGCCGAGGTAAATAAAGGGATGAAGCCGAGAATTTGCACATTGTGAGAAATGTAGTCATGCACTTGTGAGGATCAGACACACACATGCACAACTCTGCCTCCCCGGCTCTGTTATCTATACACTACGTAAATGCAGCGGAGAGGCTGTGCGAGCTGTGGGGATACTCGTATTCTGTGTGTGTGTGTGTGTGTGTGTGTGTGTGTGTGTGTGTGTGTGTGTGTGCGCGTGTGTGTGTGTGTGTGTGTGTGTGTGTGCAGCAAATGTGCAACCTAACAACGAGCAGGCTGGACGGCCGGGCCCTGGGGACAGCGCGCCGGGGCCGGAGGAGCGGACTGAACCACAACGTCCACATCAATGGGATCAGGCAGCTCATTAAAAATCCCTCTGATACGGACTGATGTGTCTGAGTTGTGCCGCGGCCAACCGAGGTGCATGCTGGGTAGCTGTGACAATGTCGGGGTCAAGCCTGGCCGGGGGCCTCACAGACTCTGTGGCATCTTCCTGCTTCTGTCCAGTGAGTTGTGGGTATGATCCTTCACATGATAAAGCACAGTGTGTGATGTAGTGTACGGTCTCCGGTATAGTGGCTGACAGCAGGTAGACAGTTTTGGGTAGAGATTGTATTCTTTATTGCAATGAAAAGCATTTATTAGCTATAGATCTTATCCTCTGAGGTTATTCCATCATTTGATCACGCCTGTGGGCAATTCGGAGTCACCAGTTAACCTCTCCTGCCATGTATTTGGCAACAGTGCCGACTACTGCACCACCACGCTGCCACAAAACACAATTACTGATCAACGAATATTAAACAATAGCGAATAATTCGCATTGCATCCGGTGCGGACGCGCCATTAAACCCCATAGAACGTCTGTGGAGAGGATCTGTCATGAAATTAACATGTTTTGAATAAAGGTGGGAACAACGTGTAGAGATGCATACGCAAGAAGACTGAATTATGTGTATGAATACTTTGTTAAATGTGCAATTTCAGTGGTAGATTTTAACTAATAACTTAATAACTTTTTAATAACTTTAATAACTAATTAATAAATTGCTGTTTTATCGTTTGACAATTTAATCTACAGCAATATGTAAAAGTGGGGGCTGTAGGTTCTACTCTAACGTTCAGTTCACGGAGAGGTTTTGCACGTTGTCATGTTTCATACTGTTTGTCCCTGTGAGGTGGTTCTCTACCTGAAACAAGGATGGACCTTCGGATGGCCTGCTCTCAACACCGTGCCATGTCAGGCAGTGAGAAGCGCTGTGCGATAACGTGCTTACAGCTTACGAGACATCAGCTATGAACAAGCAGCGGTTAGAGATTTAACAATAGTGTGCCAGCTTTTTACCGTCCACACATTCAACTAGGATCATGTCATGTGGAGACACACACGCACACACACACAGCATTTTGAGAAACCAAACCTGGCATATGAGCAGGAAGGTCCATAAATGATGGAGATTTGCAAATGGATGCTGTTCCCTTCTCCCGGTCACTCTGCCTCACGTCCTCGGGCCTGCCGCTGAATTATGGAGCCAAACAATTCGCCTTTGAAAATATGTATCAATCAAACATTCATGGCTGAAAAAAAGTCTCCAGACAATGGTGCCGCGAAACCAACCCCACAATACGCTGTGTACGGAGACACACTGGTTTGCCAATTAGAGCAGAAGCTGACCATCCTGTACATATTTAAGTGAGCATCACATATACGTAAAGCAGCACAGCAGACGAGTGTGACGCTGACGTCTGCAGAGGTTATGGACTTATGGACTCATCCTCATGCACCACTTTGATTCCACAAGGAGACCTCTGACCTGCACCTTAAACAGGGTCACTTGACAGTCTGAAGTGAAGGTACGTCGTGCAGGGCAGCCAGTGAGAGAAACTAAAAAGGGACCACTGAGGAAGACGTCGTGATAGGTCGACAGACACTTGGTCGTTTCATGTGAAGAACTAGAGGACAGTTTCAAAGTAATCGGGGCATGAAGGTGTAGAAAGACAGTCCCCGTGTAGGGTCGAAGGGGGTTACCAGCTCCCTCCAGCTGCAGGGTCCGTCTGTCCCTCACAGAGGCTACATCCCTACGACTATCTCTTCAAAACGGCCTTTTAAAAGAAAAAAACATCTCCGTCCATATTAGCGTTTTTTAAAATCCGTATCAGTTTTAATCCCTGTCTGTACTACCACACCCTTTTTCTTTTCTTTAACGTGTTCAGCACAGAAAATAAGCCGCGCCATGGAGTCGCCATATCGACCCTTTCCTAAAACAGCGCCTCTACTGGTGACAGGAGGTACACCACAAATGGTTTTATTCACCTCAGAGCATCATGGGCCTTTACCAACACATGGTTAATGAGATGGTAAAGGTCCGGTGATGCCGTTAATGTGACATGGCAGATAATCAGTATGATGACTTTACAGAATATAAGCAAATCCATCTAAATACACAAACTTGACGGACTAACCGGGTCCATCGCTGACCTCTAGTGGCCGTGTACATAGCTGCCGCTAGACGTCTGCCGTCGTTCAAACGACCACATCCGTCATAATACACTGTCTGGAGGACAGTCTCACGCTTCGCCTTCACCGCTGGTAGTCGAGTCGGGACTGATAAGAGCCGACCAGGAAGCGAATGGGGGAACTGCGTCATAAGGAAAAGATTAGATGAGATGAACCTTTATTGATCCCTCGTGGGGGAGAATTCAGGATCGACACAGCAGGGCCAGGAGTGCATTATAAAACATTTTTTTGTTTCTTTGGTTGTTTTGGAGTTCCTCCTCTGCGCATTTCCTCTATTCTTTTTGATCACATCATGTAGGATTCACACGGTGGATGTAACATGAGGTAAAGAGAGTGTGTGCATTTATGGGTGTGTGTGTGTGTGTGTGTGTGTGTGTCTGTGGTTGGAGAGGCTGCAGGCTTGATAAGAATCAGTGCTGCTGTTGACTAACGTCCTCTTTGTGGTATTAGCAGGTGAGAAAATGTAACTCAGTGTGTGTGTGTGTGTGTGTGTGTGTGTGAGTGTGTGTGTGTGTGTGTGTGTGTGTGTGCGCTGGGAGGGATGAGGTGCTGAATAGGGTTCACGTTGCTGAGTGGGTGGTTACCTAGTGGGCCCCAAGGAGTGAAAGCAAATCTGATGATTGCGGCAAAAGTGAGTTGGTAACAATGTTTCCGAGACGTCAGTTAAGATAAGAACAAGAGAGGAGTCCGTTAGAAGAAGAGCGGTGGCTCGCGCTGCAGATGTTACTGGGGAGGCATATGTGGAGCATCATTACTCTCTGACCTGTTTTCAACTCGTGGACTGATGGTACAGGATGTGTGCAGTAAAACGCGTCATGTGTTTGGACACTGTACATGCACCAGTTGTGTTGCTGGGGTTCAAAGTGTGTGCCGTCATCTCAGAAAAGGATCACATTGTGGCACAGAGCACACACTGGAAACCGCATGGAGTGAACAGGTTACGTGTGGCTACTTTCTGTATCTTAATATAACCGAAAACTGTTAAGCAAATGGGTTGGTCACTTCCACTCTCAACGCCCAGCAGCAATGTGGATAAAGGGTCAGCTCAGAGGCCCTTGGAGCTCATGTTGGAAGAGAGAGGGGGACACGTAGTGAGGTAGACGGAGAAAATGAAGATATACATCGAAATGGGAATGAACCAGAAGAACCCTGCTCCAACAGGCGGCTCTGGGCTTCCTTCCGCATGCTCTCGGTCAAGCTCGTCAGCAAAATTCCCTATGCAGCGCAGCATGTGTCCTTTTTTTCTTTACTTTTAAGTGTTCAGCACAGAAAAGAAGCCACGCCATGGAGTTTCAGGTTGAAATAAAATGTTCCCCTTTGTCATTTTTCTTTGAGGAAAAATTTGAAACAGATCAATTTGACCCAAGTAGGGGTTAACTGGCTTGCCATCATGAACATAACTTTGGAACTTCTTCAGAAATGGCCTAGGTTAAAGTACATGTCACGTGTTGAATCTCATACCCATCTCTCTCTCTCTCTCTCTCTCTCTCTCTGCTGTCCTCTCTTGTTTCCTGTCTCTCTCTCTCTCTCGACTGCCAACTGTCAACATGCCATATAAAGTTACACTTGTCGGCTCCAGCAGAGGCCTCATGCTCACAAGGCAACACTTGCACTATCTATAAATGTATAAATCTTTTTTTTTATATCGTCTGTCCCTCTATTGTTTATTGTATATTTTTGCTTATTACTGCTGCTGCTGTAACAATAGAATGTCCCAGGCGCGGCATCAGTGAAGCACTATCATACCTTATCTTGTCCCATCTTCATGTCTATCCGATACATCTGGCCAAATAAATTATAAATTAACCTACAGCCCTATATTAGAATTAAACTGGGCAAAGGTGTGTTTATTGGTGATTCATTTCTTTCTTTTTTTTTGATGCACAACTGTATCCATAACTTACCTATTAGATAAAAGTGTTTGGCAATAAATACCACGACTATGGTCTATGACTTCATACAGATTAAAACCTTTTTTTTTACACTTCTCATTCATACAGCCATATAGTGTAAGATTTCTTGCAGGAGTTTTTTTTAAAAACGTACACCATGTGGTACAGCACAAGCTGGTGCAGCTTGTGGCATGCGAGTACAGCAGCAGCCAACGAGATTATGTAAAGGACTGAATGAAACCCATTTCTGTCCAGAGTGGCGCCGACTGCCTTTCACACGAGCTGCTCTCAAAAGCCATTCACACCTATTGTATGCAAAAAGGCTTTTCTGTATGCTGCCTTTTCTTGCACGACCTTGCCCCTGAGTGTGAATAGCTGTTTACTTGATTACTCCAGAAGTCCTACATTCAACGGCCTCAGCTTTTGTTTTAGCTCAAAACTTTGCAAGCGCGCTGGCGTGTTTGCCGTAGTTCATTACCACCACGAGAAGCAAGAGAAAAGAGGAACTCAAATAAAAAAGCATTCTCCCCTCCCTTTCTGCTCAGCCAAGGTTTCTGGGATGAGCGAGCAGTGAGAGAGGAGGGAAGGGAAGAAAGGAGAAGAAGCCGTAAGTCAAGTAAAACGTTATATCCATATAGCCCAATATCACAAATCTTAGATTTGCCTCAAGGTGCTCACCACTCACTCTCTCGACAGAATCAAATCAGATGTGGAAATAGATGTCTTGTGAACAAAATGTATCAACAAAGCAGAGTTACAAAATGGACAATCAGGATGATTATAAACATTAATTAAGAATATGATCTGGGGAGCATCTTCCAGGTGCCACCAACAGAGCCACACAAGCTCCTCTCCACCACGAAGACACGCAACCACATGATTCACACGTCAAGGAGAAGGAAACAAGAGAAGGAGAGACGAGGAGACTGCTAGGACTCCTGGAGAACACAGGTCAAGGTGCAAAACATCTGTAATGGCTCCTATTGAGACACTGCAACAAAGTTCCTCACAAGAAGTCAAACATTTTTGATTCACTCTCTGACCAGAAATGAATGCCACATCTACTTGGAGACAATAATGTCAACGGCACAAAAGCAGCAAGATATGTTGGTGAGCATTACAGGCTGACAGATGACAAGCTAAACAACATGATACATCACGTGTTATTATAAACCTTAAAGCCCCAGTGTGTAATTTTTGTACTTTTCTGGTGACATCTGGTGGTAAAGTTGCAAACCGCAACCAACTGAGCATCCGACAGGGGACATTTCATGGTGATGCACCGCTAATTACATTTCCAGGTTTCCAAAAGCGCTGGAACTTCAACGCAAATGCGACGTATTCTGGACCGTTTTCTGCAACCTAATGCTGTGTTCTATTACACCTCGGAACTCGGACCCCGGAAGTCGGGGTGGTGATTTTTTTCCGACCTCCCTAGTCACAGTGGAACCGGAACGCAGCACAACACGACGTAGCAAAAATGGAGACTCCCACGGAGGTCAGGTCTACTATATTTAACTCATTCAAAGTTGACGAAAAACATTGGTTCTTTGTTGCAGGTGATTGAATGCACAATTATGGACAATATATTCAATTTCTTGAATACATTCTTCTAAATATTACACACTGTAGCTTTAAAGTTTCATGTGACATGGACAGGTAGGCAATGAAGGGTTTCTGAAACTGGTCTAATGTCACCTGGATTTCATTAACATTAACCATAGCATTCTGAACCATTTCCAGACTTGTGGTCCAAGCATGTGGCAGGCCTCAAAACTACACGATAAAACAATTGAGTCCTGATGAAACAAAGGAGAGAATTAGGGTCTCAGCATCTGCCATTGACAACAAAGTTTTCCTTTTGTGTAAAAAAAAAGCGCTGATGTTGTTAATATGGTGTTCAGGTAGGGTAGGATTGAACGTAACACCAAAGTTCTCGATCAGACTTTGAGAAGTCACCTAGTTATCGAGGGATGCTGTTGATATGTGTCTATGTTTGAATCAAGGAGCAGGAGAAGGCTTTTGATAACCACATTTCCATAGCAGACGGGCAGACCCCAAAGAGAATCGTCAGCTTCTACAGGAAGACACAGTGGAGTATCATCAACATAACAGTGGAAATTTATACCATGACTTCATACACACACCTATAGGAATGTAACTGAGGCTTTGCCTTACCGTGTTACCGCCTCTTGTCTTGCACATGTATTTATAGAAGAAGCTAATTTCCCCTCTTCCCCTCCCACTGTTATTACCTTTAACAAATGTGTGATGCACAGAAACACATAACAACGGTGTCGTCTTATCAGGTCTGTGCCCTTCACGTGCCCTTCCTCTGCGACAGAGTGTGTGCTGTTGCCGCCGCCGCTGCTGTGGTTTACACCCCGTGCTTGGTTTACACACTGTGCTTGGTTTGAAGGGAGAGTGTTGGGTTTCACAAGGAGAGGGCAGCATGTACAACAGGTGAGGGTTGAGTGCGTTGGATATTGCTTCATCAGGAGAAGGCTTTGCATTGTCCAAGCTCCATGCAATCCACCTTTTAGAGCATTTTTGAAGAGGCTGCAAAAATCGTCAGCTGTCAATCACGTGAGTTGCCTGACGGACCATGACCATCCAACTCTCAACTTTGCATTATTTTGTTAATTTCTTTCATTTTCCAACATGCAGCAGCTCTATCATTGTCTCTGGCACTGTGGAGTGTAACGGACCCTGTAGCGATCAGAGTCCACTAGCATGATGTGTCATTTAGTTCATACTCGCACAGTGACTCTTGTTTTAAGTTTGATCTCTCCTCCCTGCTGTGTTAATATTATCATCATCATCCTGTTATTTATCATCAGCATTGGATTTATATTATTATTATCATTATTGTTGTTATTATTATTATTATTATTATCAGGGACTAATTAACCAAACCTATGAAATCAGTCTCAAAGGGGTGTTTTTCCGTTAAAATATTAATATTTATGATATTGAAATCATAAGGTGAACGGTAAAGGTGTGTGAATCCGAGCATTGACCCTCGCAACCAGCAGTTATTACAACACAATATGCACAATATATCACAGACAACTTCTCTTTAAATATATCATAGAGTTTATTACACTTTTGCATTATTAATTCCCAATCAATCGGACTTAAAAAAAACCCATCTATCATCAATCTCAGTTCTAAACTGACAAACAAGAGAAACTACAACTACATACATAAAGTGAACATAGGTGTGTGTGTGTGTGTGTGTGTGTGTGTGAGCAATAGATAGCACAGACTAAGTGATGTATAGCAGCACCTAATCCAACCTGATTCTGGCTAATGCTATGCTACAAGGCTACAAACATAGTGGACCACGTGGTTGATGGCATCTGTAAAATATGGTGGTGATAGCTTTAGCTACGGCTGGCTCACATTGCGACAACACGTGTGTAATTGTGTGTATTGGTGGTTTGAGAGGGAGAAGAGAGAGAGGAAGAAAAAGAAACGTTTCTTTGACATTGGCACTTTGAATCATTCGGAAAGTGTTACATGCAATTTGTATTTTTTATCCTTTATTGCAAAAGAAGAAGTACACAAAGTATCATACAAAAGTATACAAAACCATACGCAAACCGTGCTTTGCTCATTGTGGGATTTGTTGGGTTTTCCCTGTAATATTGTAATATTGACCTCACTATGTAAAGTGCCTTGAGACAATGTATGTTGTGATATGGTGCTATACAAATAAAATCGAATTGAATATACAGAAAAACACAGATAACAATAATATTGCCAGGGGTAGCCTATATTATGTAAGGATATTGAGAGAGGTCCATGTGTTGAACGTTTTCAACGCCTTTTTGATATTGGATTCAGATATTAAATTTATATAATGTTCAACCTCATGGAGGAAAAGTACAAAATTTGTTTTTTTACTGCTGAAATTACATTTATGAAAGTGACTTGAAAAAATGAAATACCACATTCTCCCACATTGATGAAAAATCTCCATAAATGTGGTCAATGATGAATTTGCTGAAGTTCTGCCCAAAAAGGGGCAAAACAGTTTCTGGGCGGTCTTCACAGAAAGAGCAGTTTGTGTTCATGTCTCTTTTAAATTCAACCATGTAGAGATGGACAGGGTCAAACGACACTTCCTTCACCTTCGCCTCCGATCTGAACACTCAGGGAGAGAAGCCCAACCTGCTCAAACACTTTTTAATAGAGTGAGCTGTGCAGAGGATCGGCTTCAACTTTTCGTTGCAGTTCTGAGGCAGTTGTATGAGGTGATTGGAGTGTAAAAGGCAACCAGTTCAATCCAGACATTAATATATATTATGAGCTCATATGATGACACACGGTTTGATTGTCAGTCACAGAGCTGTCTGTTGTTGTCTCCCTGGAGAGAGGCCTACATTACCTTTAAATATTTTAATCCCTGCGTTTGTGTTGGGGGGCGACTCTCACGCACTCCCCCAACAGTCTCTGTTAATGAATATTAAGAGGGACATTTTCCTGAGGGTGAAGCCCCGTTTATTTATTCCCTTTATTGTTTTTTAACATTGTTTTCAAACTCTTATCTCGCGCTGTTGGTCTCTCCGCCTCTAATTTAATAATGCGTTCATCAGCTTGCGCGGAGCTTGCATCATTTTATTATGTTGACCTGGTTGGTATGAATGCAGAGGATGAGATGAATGTGCTGTTTGACACAATAATGGAGACAAGCTTTTTGGATTTTGAATCAAACTACTCATCCACTCCACTCCCTGTGTTTGCTACTTGACATGTCCTACCTGAGGGTTGCTGCTTCCAGCTGACGTGGAAAGGATTGGCACCTGAACCATGCAACCTGAGTGCAGTTGTCCACAAGGCTCCGTCCTGGGCCCGCTCCTCTTCTCTGTCTGCCCCCTCGCTTTGCGCTGTCGTGACTTGCGTGGCTTCTCTCTGAGGGGAATGTCAAGGCACCACCTAGAGCTGGGCAAGAGTTCCCAGCTCCTCCAGGGGGAAAGGGCCCCGTCACCCAGATCTGTCATCACCATGACAACATTATGGCCAACTTGCACAGTGAGGAACCCGGGAGTGACCCCTGATGATAAACTGTCATTTTTGGCAAACAGTGTTCGCTCCTACTGAATTGTCCTGTGCAACATCATGGTTGAGGTTACCGCAGCTCAACCACTGCACTCCTCCACAGTCGTCCGATCAGAGCCTGTGGTCTATCACTGCTGTCAGACTCTTCTCCTCATGGCTTAGCAGTGGATGAACAAACTCCAAAGAATACAGCTATCCACCCTTGCTAGCACTTCTTATTATGTTATGTGTTATATAGTAATTAGTGCTGTTAACATTAATGTAGGGATCTTAATTGTTTAATAATTAACACGTTAAATGTAATGCCATTGACGCATTTTGTGGCGGCTGACCTGTGTGATGACGTGTGGCACATGACAGTTTGCCATTAGCTACCCTGGCTATAGATGGATACAGACAAGGAAGGAGTTTCAAGTTTGTTTTGTCACGAAAACACGCGAGAAGTGACGCAGGGAAATATGCAATACACACGAGAAACAGGAATTGTCACTTTCATGATGGACGTCAAAAAGAAAGGGATCAATACTATGCGGGATACTCTATGTTGAAAAGAATCACAGGCAATAATCTGTGCTCAAAGTTAAAAAGATGCTTTTAATATTTGAATTTAATTCTACATTAATTCCATCATTTTACATTTAAATATCCATTATTACAAACTTCAGTCTTAAGGGGAAAAAAAGCCTTTTTTTTCATACCTTTGTAGTATCATCCAAACGGTGAATGGTTGCAGGTGTAGGTGGGCGAGCATCTGGTTCCAAAACAACCAAGATGGCGCTGGTCAGAATGCGAAAATCAAATTTCAAAATGGCAGTTCACAAACCAATGGATTGTCACTTGAGTTTAACCCCCTGTGCGCATGGCAAAGCACAGCCTCAGAGCCACAACTCCTACATCCCCTACAGAGGGCCACGTTCAGAAACAGCACTTTCCTGATAACTGTCATTAGTCATGACGATTGTGGCTAAACCATCTGAACTGAAGTCCCATACGTGTCCTGTTGAAGAATACTTGAGGAATAACATGAAAATCATTCTTCCCTAACCATAGGTTGAGACCAACAACTTTGTTTTGTCCTTAACCACAGATTCTGTCCAATCGCTTCTGAATAGAAACCAGTTTTCCTTTGAAGGCGTTGACGCTTATTCCTATAGAGAAAAGGATAAAGACAGTAAAGTGGGTCATTTGGCTGATTTAGAGCTGACTTTTTTGTGTGTTTCAAAGAAACTGTCCTTTCTTACGCTACACTTGTATGAAGGATAACACTTTTGGCACACAGTCAAGAGAGAGTAGCACAAAAAACAATTAGGTGGAAATGCACAAAAATGAATTATGGTGAAGTTGTGGCAAAGCGGATATGATGAGGGCTGTCCTCTGCTGTCCGTCGCGCAAAGCTGGATTGGTGCGTCACAACTTACATGACGGTGCCGTCCATTTTGACGTGTTCAAGCTCACACAAGCAGTAGCAACGTGATATCAGTGTGAACAAATGAGATTAAAACATCATATTTTTCTTGTGAACGTGCTGAATTACTGGAGACTTTCCCCTCGTCAGGCCTTTAAACACCGGAACTGGCAGCTTTGAAAGGGATGTGTGCTGGATGTGATGTTGTTGTCTGCTTTCTAGGGAACAGTTCCAGTCGGTGGGGGTGACAGCAGAAAGACATGGGACGTCATGGAGGTTTCAGCAAGACACTCGGCCACTCGTGTTTGAGCTCCTTATGAGCCAATCTTCCCTCGATGCTCTGAGATTTTTCTGAACATCTGTATAATGTCCTTTGTGTTTATTAAGCCCTCACAGATTACCTTCTCTTTCCCCCGGTGCTTAACCCGCTTCTTTTATATACATTGTGACCATGAAAACAGTTTCCCCTTTTCTTTTCACTGTCTGCACTGTATAATGATTATTGAGGCCTGCAAGCTGCTGGAATTTAATTTCTCCACATAAATCTCCACAATAGGAAGAGGAAATTAAAGTTGCCATTACTGTCGGCGGTATTATCGTATCCTCACTTAACCTGCCATTCAGGAGGAATGAAACATTTATACTGCGGCCCCTCCTTCCCCCTCAGCCCTCGTGTATCGTCTGGTGATCTCTGTGTGTGTGTGTGTGTGTGTGTGTGTGTGTGTGTGTGTGAGACAGAAAAGAAGAGTAACGTGGAGGGATATTGATATTTAAGAATTTTCTGTTTCAGCCAAGCCAGCATATTTTGTCCAGACCAATACAGAACATGTTTTGTACAGAATCTACTATATATATATATACTGTGTGTGTGTGTGTGTGTGTGTGTGTGTGTGTGTGTGTGTGTGCTTGTAGGTATCTTTCAGTAATTCCAGGTCAGCTCATAATAATGTCACACACACACACAAACGCCCCACCCCCCCCAAAAAAAAAATCAATTATGCTGGCCCTGACCAGAAGTGTCTCATTATTTCTTAGGCAATAACCTGAATGATAGAGTAATAAAGAGCAATTTATTTGCAGATGGGGAAGTGAGGGGGGTGAGGGGATGAGCAGAAGATGGATGCGTTCAGTTAGACAGATCTAATTAGCCTCATCCGAGCCACAGCTAGCCGCTCCACTCAGGCTAATCCTTGGCTACAACTAATGGCCAGTGACCCCCCGACCCATCCTCCCACCACACTCCCCCGCCCCACCCTGTCCTCTTCCTCCATCAGCACCTCTGTGATGTGGGGATGAACACAAGTGAACGATGGGCAGAACAACAGTGACCCTTTCTATATTCGACATGGTTGCGTTTCGTATGGGGTCTGTCACGTTGCTATATAACCCCTGGTGTGATGATAGGCTCTTCTTACTGTTGTGAATGTGGGACGGTCATTGCAAACTGTCTTTAATATCGATATAATATCCATAGCTCTCTAATGTCTTACTTTACAACATTGTATTTATTTAATATTTTTTTGATGGTGTACTATAGGAAACACACTAAATATGAAGGGGCTTAATACTGTTTATTGTTACTTTCATTATCCCTTTATCAGCTTAGAATATTTCTGCTGAATTGCGCATCCATGTTTTTTCCCTGTACGTACACTTAATTGACGTATACACGTAAACTTTATGTTGATGTTCTGCATTTGTGCTTTTACACGGTACTTCAGGCAATACGCATTGATATGTCTGTATCTTCAGGATTATGATCCTCTAATAAAGAAAAGCAAAAACAAAATCTAAATACCGATTAGGTTTTGTTGGACTATACATTATTTCTCTTTATCTCAAGTAATGAAGTGTAAAACATTTCATTAAGTTTAAAAGTAAGTGTTTCCTAAATTATTGATGTGAATGTTATCGATGCCTGAAGCTCTTCAGGGAACATCACCTGTGGTCAAAAGGAAACTATAAATACGACTAACAGAAAACTGTCCGATCTATGAAAGTTGAATAGTTGATAAATGACTTGTTCTGTTCAACACAAAGACAAAAGAACCATTGAAGATGGAACCTGCGCATTTGCAGAAAACTCTCCTTGTCATCACCTCTGCTCCAAGTGATCGAGAGTGTCGGAGAATGTACAGTATGAGTTTGATTATAGAAAGATTGTATATGAGTGGACACATTGATGTTCACCAGAACCCTTGAATACTTTATATTGTATTTCATGTTAATGTCATATTTCCATAATTTCCCCCTGAGTGGTTTTACTTTGTAGAACCATGTACTGTATGCATTTTCTTCATGTATGTATATTTACTGTAGCATGTAGTGTGAATCCAGAGGTAGATCAGCATTGGCCCAATGCACAGCCACGTTCATAAAACATTCATGTCATTAACATCACTCATTGTTTTGTTTGTCGCGACCCCTGGTTTACACAGCGAGCATGTTTATACGTCCGCTCCGTGTATTTGACATTGCACAAACCATTCAGCACGAGTACGCGTGTAATTAATATCGCTGATTTATTCGCCACACACAGAGGGAGGGAGAGAGAGAGAGAGAGATAACAGGCAAATTAATCTCAACCTTAAGGGAGAGCAAATAAAACGCGGACAGGGGAGAGCAGGAGAACTGCCATCACTCCACATACATGTGGCTCCTCTCTCTCCCTTTCTGTCATTTCTCAGCCAGAATCTACGCAGCAGTCACACAAGCTCGACCAACCGAGAGTCAGCGTCGGCTGTCGATCTTTACGGTTCAACCCGTTTTAATATCACCAAATAACCCCAAACCTACCAGAAATATGAACACTTGTGCATACATCAGTGTGATAAGAACTCCCTTAAATGACAGAAACCATCATTGAGAATTATGTATTTTAACGGAACTTTTTAGTTTCGCTTAATGTCTGATAACATGGAGGAGGCGGGGTTTATGACCAAAAGTGCAGCCAGCCACCAGGGGGCGATCAAAGTAATTTGACTCCTTACCGTAATTCAATAGAAATCTCGCCTAAACAGTATTGGATATTGATATTCTGCCTGTCGTGCTATATGGTAGTGAAGTATGGGCTCCACACGTTGTCATAGGGACATACAAACATCCAGAACAGAATCCGGACAGGCAGAAATCAGCAGAGGCACTTTACACATCCAAAGAAAAACATAAACAAATGTCTGCACTTGATACCGAACATCCAACAGACAGCTCTCACATGTAAACAGTAGATGGGCTGTATTAATATATAGCTTTTCTCGTCTTATTGACCACTGAAAAAGCACTTTACAGGATAAGTCATCCATTCACACACGGATCCATACAGCGTTGCTGTTTACCACGCTTCTTCTGTCATGTTAATACACCTCCATACATCGGAGCGCTGAGCCCGGAGAAGATTCTCTTGTGTCAGCTGGTGACACCAACCATCTCCTCTCAGAAACCACGGTAAACCAACATTGTTTTTGTAAAGCTTTTACGTGAAAATCATGAGAACATCCAACCATTCCTGCTACATTTCAATAGTGCGTAGAGTGTGAAGCCTCAGCCTTTTTCCTCCACTGTGAATCTGTCCTCCGATAAAAGCCCAGTTAGCCTGACATCCCGAGTCATTTACTGCAGATTGTTGCGTGATGGCTAATTCAGTTCCTTTTCAAATGCTAATGGCCACACTCGTGTCACCACGTGGGCAGCTCAACGTCCTCAGTACAATGGAGCGGAGAGTGTGCTTGTATGGGTTTGCAGTCACTCAGGTTCTCGATCAGTGTGCAGACGTGTGAGTTCACTGATGTCGTGCATTCTTTTTTTCCCCACTTTTCTCACTCTGCACCTTTTCCTGACTTGCTTTAGTTTCCCTCTCGGGATTTATGTCAATGCTGGTTTATGAAAGAGCAATGAAAACCAAACAGAGGAGACAGCTCAGTACCAGGTAGTGGTGCAAGAATACTTCATTGCACGATTGTCACATTTCACTATGGAGATATCTATCAATTCACACCAATGATCAAGAGTATCAGCCATAACTATATTAGTAGAGGCAGCAGGAATGTTTGTACTTGCTATTTCTGTGTCAGAAGCAACAGTGGTTTACATGCTACGGAAAAATGAAAAGTCAACCATGAGTAAAGTTGTGTGGTACGTTTAGTGTAAAAAATGCTCCTATACCTCTGAGTGAATTCCAGTGTGGAGGCTGCATCATGTTCATACAGAAGGATGAAACTGTAGTCAGGGGAGAAGATTACAGCAAGACCAAGCACAAAGAACGTTCCTTCACACAGCAACCATTTCCCTATGCTGATCTTTCATCGCTGGTTTGTCTGTATCATTGGACCTGAAAAAAACATGACAGATGGGATATATCACAATTGATGGGAATTGGTTTTGGTGTTCCAGTGGTTTGCATGTGGACATCTGCCTTGGTGGGGCATAAATGATCTTGAATGGGGAGAATATCACATCGATATATGGTAACCACTTATATCCACCACTCAAAGTCAGCTGTCCTGGTGGAGGCTTTGGCCAAGGTACAGGAGAGAATGTCACACGGTCAACAATGCTGAAATTCTCACTGAAACCACCAATATCACGTGATCCCAAGTCGTCACCAGAGACGGCTCGCAGTGTGCCTCTGGACACCTGTCCTTCAGACACGAGCAACACCGTTTCCTTCTGGCTCTTTCAGATTTCTTATAAGAGAGCTAAAGACTTTGTCGCAGCCAACGTATTGAGAATCCTACTCTCGACATAATAATGCCAGTTACATTTGACAGTGGCTCAAGTGCCAGAGTCGGTCGTCCTCTAACCCAGGATGTTGCTGGTTCGATCCAGGCTATTCCCAGTCCACATGTCGATGTGTCCTTTGGCAACACACTTAATCCTGAATTGCCTCTGACGTATTGTGATACAGGGTCAGGCCCAAGGACTTTGAAACAGATTAATATCTCTATTATCAATCTATTTTCTGCAACATATCCTCCAGTGTGTCTTTTGGTCCAGTTAGGGGAAACCAATGCTGCTTGCATGCATACAGTTGTGGCCTGGCTGATTCACATTGAACGAGTGACATGAGTGTCTCTGTAATTGGTACAAACTGGAACCTATTCTGTTCAGTACATCTTGGAATTTAGTTCAAAGTACCTGAATTTCTTCTTCTTTTTCGATTTTTAATGGACCAGTGTTGCACGCACGGGAAACATCCTCTGATTTCAGGAGATCCATCATGTTATTTATTACACCAACTTCACCAACGTCTCCTTTGGGCTTATGAAATAGATGGGACTGGCTGACGTCACATGCATCCTGTAAATCCTTAATAAGGATCTGGATTACTGAAGACGGGAGCAACAGTTTTGCCTGCAGTTAAAGGGAAAACAAAGCCAAACTGTTGAAGGAGAGGGATTCATCAGCACACTCAGGAACGCATCATCCATAATATTTGCATCCATACCTAAATGTCCTCTGCCTCTTCACACCCTGCTTGCGCAAATATCCCGCTCTCTGAGGTCAAAGTGAAACATTTTGTAAAATTCTAAAATCAATTTAAAGATCTGCCAATATATTAAAAAATAAACCAGGGAAGACATTTTCCCTGACTTTATTCAGTGAAGAAAGCCACAAAATAAATATATATATATATATATTTTTGACCTTCCTTGATTAAGGAAATCGTATATTGGTTCAAATTGCTCTGTGATAAAAGGCTGAGCAGGTTGAAGTGTAGCTATGTCTAGAAAATAAAATAAAAAGATTGCGGTAATTTTCACACTTTCCTACACTTTTCTTTCGTCTTCCCAAAATGCTCTGCGGTTTACAGTAAAGATTATGTATATAATGGCATTCTCTTGAAGTGCTGTTATCACTTTCCTCCCTTCTTTGCAGTTTACAGTATGACACTTAATATAATAGAAGAAAATGTTTGAAGGCTCACAGTGTTAAACAGCCTCAGACTGCGAATAAACCTCAAACATATCGTTAGGTATGTTGCATTTTCCGATCTCACTTATTCATTGCAAAAAAATGTTTTTTCTAAATGTTCTAACTTGAATGGCAAACACACCATGTGATTGTCAGGGTGATCCCAATTATGATTATAGATGGTCATTTCTTACTGAAAGATGTTATTGATGGTAAGAGAACTGTTGACAACAGTAGAGATCCATAACTTGTTGAAAACATTAAGCACATACCTGTGAGCACACTCAAAAATACTACTATTTATTTTGCACCCGTGTTGTTGGCCCAAATCAAGTATATCTGACATAATAACAACAGACCAGGGTCAGTGCACATCATCTTGATCAGTTGTAGTGTCACATTATAGATAAAGAGTATATTAAAAAAATCCTTGTTGCCCTTCAATGCTTACCTGTCAGTTTTGGAAGAAATACCCATTAATTGTTGGGGCGTTTTTTTGAAATTTTGCTCCTATATCCCCACTATCCCTCCTTCTGCCCTGCCTCACACAGGAACCTCGCCCTCACAACACGCTGCCTATCTTTGCTGCCGGCTGAAAGCTGAACGCGTGCGAACACTACCCGCCCTCCATTAAATGAGTGCAAAGCTCAGCTGGGCTTCTGCCCCACAACGTTCACCGACCTCTGCTCTGCAGACACACACATGCGCCCGCTCACACACTCCTTTCCTGTCGCACACTTCTCTACAACACACCTTCTCACAAGTCCAATCACTCACCGCAATTTTCTCTCCCTCCCTCCCCTGGTACAGAACATCATTCAAGACCCTGTTTCAGCTGAACTAAAACACTGTCACTCCCTCTGTCATTCTTTTGGTCATATTAGTTTTCATCTCCAGTGTCACAACAAATAAAACTATGCATCATATTTGTATGAAACCATGTAACATTACTCTACCTCGTCAGTCAACAGAGTGTAGACTCAGAGTTTACATTATGTTGTGCTCTCCTGACCGCCATTGTGGTTGCTTTTTAAAGTTTCGCGAGCTTTGATGTCTCCTCAACTGTGATTGGCTGATTGTCTGTGAGTCTGCTGGAGAGCTTCTCTGTTTCGTCATTAAAGGGGCCAGTATGCAACGTAGAGAAGGTCGGTGGTTCGATCAGTGGCTCCTCCACTGAACCAAACACACTGGGCTGAATTGGGGTTCAGTGTCTTGTCCCAGGGCAGTTTGACGTGCTGACCATTTGATTTGAGTTATTACTGAAGTTCACACTGGCCAAAAACACCCCCAATGCCCCTGATGGCATCGATGTGTGAATTGATGATTTATGGAGATATAGCAATGCACAGATTGGACTAAATGGAAAACTGACTATATTTATATAGCATTTTTCTTGACTTATTGACCACTCAAAGCGCTTTACACAACACCCAAATTTCCCCGTTGTGGGACGAATAAAGGATTATCTTGTCTTAACTTAAGTCACAGTCACCCATTCACACACATTCATACAGCGCTGCTGTTTTCAGGGTTAAGTGTCTTGCCCACGGATACAACGGCATGCGGACTGGGGGAAGCCGGGACCGAACTGGCAACCTTCAGGTGGTATGAATGGTTGTGAAGTAGTAGTTGAGGGGTCATTATTTTACTCTGAAATTTACTGTTATATTTGCAGCTGGTCCAAATGTGACTCAAATGACTCGATTTATTCTGACATGTTCTTTTGCCTCCACTCTATCTTACCTGATCTCCTATAGCCAGTCTCTCAGCACAGAGCTGGGTCCAGTCTCAGACTGGTGCTGTTGTGCAGGATCACCAGAAAGTAGGGAGGGGACGATACCACTTTTTCATGTCTGATCCGATACCGACCCTGCAACTTTGAGTACCTGCCGATACCGATCCGATACTAATCTGAAACAATCTTTACCCCACTTGTAAAATAAAATATTAATAATGAATTGTTCTGGATGCACTTTGCTTAACCTAGCCATCTAAAACCTAATAGTCAAGTGTAAGACAAATAATCAACTCCCCTAAAGGAAGACACACATAGCCAGCAACATGACTGAATTATGTAATACCGCTGTTTTATTTCTCACAAAACTATTGACTCATAGTCAGCACCATTCAAACAAGCAAAAATAAATTGAACTGTAAACTGTATATTAAATAATAATAAATAAAAATAAAATATGATGCCGGAATGTTGTTGAAGGCTTAGTAGATACGTAAATAGGCATTTATTTAGTATGTTTACTGTAATGTATCAGATCGGATTTTACTTCTTATTTCTTCCGATATCCGATCCAGTCATTTTGGCCAATATTGTCCCAATACCGATATGGAATATCGGATCGGGACATCCCTACCAGAAAAATGATTGAATCGGGCTACGGAGAAATTTGCCCCACGGCAATAAGACAAGGACATTTTGATGATGTCATTGTCTCAATGTTTCAATGTGAAGGCTTATGGACAGATTCTGGTAAAAGTTTTATTCAATATTTTGAACTTCATTTTTTTGTTGTAATGTAATTACATGATTGATTGCTGATGTTCTTGCTCACTCATCATTGTGTCACATTAGACATAGAAAAGTTGATGATGAACATATTTAGTCCTTGTTTTTTCCTTAACGGGATTAACATTAATCAGATGAAGGCAAATAAACTGGACATCAGTCAGTCAGCTGGGAGTGTGCTGATATGGGGCTGCGTGGGTGTCGAGGGTGTGGGGGAGATGGCACTATGACTGAAGGTTTGTATCCAAGTACTGAATGAAAAGGTGACCGGAGAGGAACTCTCTGACATGACAATGATAGGGAGTTTGTAAGGAAGAAAAACAATTACCTTGAAACTATGATCTGGCCAAGTGATAGAGGGTGGTTTTAAAAAAATCTGAACACCTCTCAACAGATTTGCTAGACTCGTCATGATCTTTAGATATACAAAATGTATCAATTCTAAGAATGAAGGGTTCACTGACGTTTGTTGCAGTTGGTCCTTTAATAGGGACATTTCATTATAGTTAGGCATAGTTTATTAGTATAGTCTAGCTTCATTCTTCTTGGGCCTAAACTAAAACCAATAATATTCAATGGAGGGATTTGTAGTCCCAACAGACATATCCTTCACTAATTCCCTTTAGGAGTGAGATGCATAGCAGCGAGGAAAGAATTAAACAACATCTAAAGCATTGACCCTTGTTGGGATGTGTCCAAGAGGGTGTACTCTATCCACACTGTACTTTCTGATATCTAACTCAAATCCCGGTGTCATTCATCAGCTGTGTGAGAGGAAGATTCCATTGCGTTCGCGACACTGAGCCATTCAACTCTGGCCACAAGAACAAACTTGTTTGTAAGAAAATTTCTGCTTTTGAACAGTTGCCAAAGGAAAGCCAGGAGGGATGGATGTTAGGGGAGGACGGACCGGAATGAAGTAGAGGATAGATATCTCCGAGAGGGGGAGAGGGAGAGATGTGAGGAGCTAACACTAATCCACTTATTAAGGCAACAACTGGAAGCCCGGAACCCGCGCCAGATATTAATACCTAATCATGAGTTAATTAAAGGAGGGTTAGTTAGCGCTTAATCCGCTGTGATGGGGGGTGGGGGGGTGATAGTCGCGGGGAGGGACAGAATGTCCTGAGGGGGGTGAGAACGTGGCGGAGGTGGGAGGCCGGCCGCGCCGCGAGCACTAAGTGCTAACACCAGCGCTGAGGAGACTGCAGATATAATTAACTTCAAGGTGCTAGTGTTGCCTTTTCTTTTCTTTTTTTGAAGGAGAATACATTAGCAAACTTGACATTCTCCAGGTGCGAGGGATGATTAATGTGCCGTAAGACCCAGGATGTTACTGTTCAGGTGAGATTACATGATTCTCAAAGTGACATGCAGAGATATGAACATGTAGGCCCACGTTCCAGCCTCTCTGTGTGTGTGTGTGTACCAACCTGTACAGGCCGCTGTACGTGACGTCAGACTTTAACAACGAGGAGTTCATAGTAAAGGTCTTTATACTGTAGATGTCAACCCAAACGCACAGACCTTACCTGGTTACCATTTATGGTCAATAGAGCTGAGGCTGGGGGGCTAACCAGCGAAACAATGACGTTTGATTATATTTATTCGACAGGAATTTTTAAAAATTGTCAAAATCAAACTCAAAATCAAACTCAAAGTCAAATTGATAATCACGAGGAGTAACAGCCTGTAACAACAAGAGTACAATATCTTCTATGGGTTCGTCAGATCACTTGGGTGATCACGACGGACTACAGATAACAGATGTCCCATATAAGCAGCAAAATTCTAATGAAAGCAAGTTGCTTCAAAGGAAATGCAGGATATTCTCTGTCTCTGCTGCGACCATTCAGTAAGGATGATTCACAATCCAGATGGCCGACGACTTAAATCCTTCGTCCGTCGGTTAAAATATATAGTGTATATGTGTAAAAATGTGACTTAAACTGGATAAAAATGTCAATTTTGACGTCCGGAGCTTGTGTGTTCAGTTAGTAAGTGACTGGTAAATCAGCCAATCAGATTTTGCTCTTGTGGTGGGCGTGACAAAAAAACAGCTGTGTGTCGCAGCCTGTTGTGCAGCATGTTAGAGCTGTAAAAAAACCAAAAACAACATTCTGTCTTTGCAAGGTTAAAGGACTGATGCCAGGCCCCACGGCCCGCTACTGCCCAACACACACACACACACACACATACACACACAGACAGAGGACAAGTCGTTCACCAGCTTCTGTGACACTCTCTTCAGTGTCAGTCCTCTGACTCTGTCTCTCCCCCGGGGGAGAGATTAGTCCTCTGAGGTCAAGTGTGATCACTCCTCTGCTGCAGCTGGAGGTCTCTCCTGAGCCACCTCCACCCTCACATACCCCCATCACCTGATTCAGCCGCGGTACCTTCATCCTTTCATCCACTACACCACTGAGCATAGCATTAGTTCAGGCAGGTCATGAAGTCAACTGTTGCAGTACAGTGTTCTGGTGGAACGATCTTACTAACATTTGGCGCATTAACATTCTTTAAATATCATTTAAACAAGAAACATACTGCATATTCAAATACAGTGTAAAAACTGTCAATTTACAGACTAAGCTGCAGCTAATAATTTAGTGTAAATTCACAGAGGAAAGCATTCCAGCGTAGGTAACTGTGCAGACATGTCATGGCCGGCAGGAAGCACTTGCACAGGTATAAAGTAGAAGTGTTTCACCGCAGAGCAAAAAGAAAGAAGATTTGCATCTCTTCAGCAACGATGACCTTGAGGGTTGTATTTCTGTTGGAATGGATCATAAAACACCCCAGATCACATTTTCAACAGCACATGACTGGGCTTTCTCAGACCCTGTGGGGACAGAGGCTGACGTGTTCATAGGGATTTACAGGGGGGAGACAAAACATTTTCCAACGTATTAAAGCAAGCGACCTGAATCATTTAGCAGGTCCAAAGAGTCTCTTTCAGAGAGCACACTCAATTGAATTAGAAAGGCATTGCCAGCCAGCACCAGAGCAGACCACAACTGTCTCTGTTTATTCAAGAATTTACAACTGGATCCAGCTACAGAAATGGAATGTAATATTAGAGTGTAGTCAGCCAAAACTAAGACTCGTTGTGTTTTTTGTCTACAGGGAGAAGGGCCTCTTCTGCGATGATTCTGCAGTAGCCCAGAACAGACGAACCAAACACTGGCTCAAGCGAGGAAGCGAGGAGAGGTCCTACACACTTAGAAGAGGAGGGGTGATCAGTTAGTTGCAATGTGCAACCTTACAGTTAGAGCCCACTAAATAATATACACTGGTCCTCACATGCATGAGGAAGTATAGGGTCGTCACGATACCAAAGTTCTAGACTAGTAGGAAAAAACGGTACTCTATACCATTTTCGATATCACGATACAAAGGAAAAAGGTCCTAGGGACACAAATAAGATTATTTATTTCTTTTTTTTAGTAACAATTGGCATATCACACAATCCAGGTACAGAAAAAGTCAAATACTGATCGCATACCAACATTATTACTATTAGTATATAATAATTATAATAGTATAATAATAGTATAACTATCAGGGGGCATTTCTCTATATAAGTGAGTACTTTTACATGTAATACTTTAAGAACATTTTCCTGACTATGCATTTACTTTTAATTATGTAAAACATAGTATTTTTACAGAGTGTTATGCGTACTGTAGCAGAACTGCCGGTCAGTTAGGGGAGTGGGAGAGGGTTTGGGGGTCAGTAAATGCATCCGCCCAGTAATGTGAAGAGTGATATATCCAGATATTAATCAGACAATCACAGAAACGCGAACTCAAAGTCCAAACAACTAAAAGAACAAGTCCAAGTGTGTAAAGTCTTTCAAAACCCTTAACAGATATTCAAAATGTCCTCAACGTGATGCTACTCATCAAAACCAATTACTAATACCAATCCTAACAGCTTCACTCAGGTAAGAGTAGAGAGTGTGTCTTGTTTCATGTCGTCGGTACATCAGGTCCAAGAGCTGTGCGACAATAGGGACATGTTTAATACAGTGGGTGATGAGTCCTGCTCCGAGTCCTCTTTGGAAGAAAATGTATATATATTTTTTAAAACACAGAGCTCTCTCTTTCTCTCTCTCTCTCACATACACACACGCACACACACACACACACACACACACACACACACACACACACACACTCACAAATTGCACCAAAAACAACACTTTAGTAAAAAAAAAAAAAATCATTGCAATTGTTTTAATGGAGTCATTTTACCCATCTAACATCCAAAATTCACTCCCATCCGTCCCTGTTCAAACCGCTCAAGAACTGGTCACAAGCTCATGTCATATTGAATATCAAAAAAAACAGTGGAGCTTGTTTAATAACTGAATAACTGAATCGTGCAAACAAGTAGGGTAACTTTCAAACCAGGAGATAGTCTGGAAAAGTGGAAATAATCCAGTGCCAGGTCCAGAGTGTTGGGGAGGATTGGAATTGTCCTTCCTATCCTAGGAAAGGAAGCTCCTTTCCTAAACATTTAGAGAATCCAAACAGCTCTTATCATGGCTGCCCATGAAATACTTCTTGGTCAATTCAAGATTTAGAAAACTTCCTCAGCAAATTTGACAATTCGACCGCACCCTGGGTTTCCTGGTGAATGGGGATAAGGGATTTTCAAGCGGGGTAGATGATTGCTGAATAGAGAACAGGTGGATGAAGAGATGGCGAGGAGGAACTGCAACCAGAGGTCACGCCCAGCCGGCAACACAGACTGTCAGGAGAAGCAACAGATCGGGTACAGACCAAAAACGCACATACCTTCCCAGAAGCAGGATGTTGTAGAGGAATTTCTCTCCTCTCTTTGAGACTGCAAAAAAACTGCCTTGCCGGGACAGCCGATGGTTAGCCAAGGCTGTCTTGGGGCGTCATAGTTACACAATTTAAGTGACATCTTGCAAGACGAACCGACGTAAATATAGAACATACTCAGGGACATAGTGGTACTTTGGACATAGCAATTCTGTTTGTGAGATGGCGTCAATCCTCTGAGAGGGCTAAATTCATCCACAGGGACCGGGGTTGGGCAAATGTCTTGGGACGTGAGATGGAAATTCAAGTTGAGATGGAAATTATCTATGTTTGTCTGTGTAATAAAGACTCAGTCTGTTGACACAAGCGTTGGTTTTATTGATCTTGCAAGAGGGAGAAACAACTTGCACAAAGTGATGCTGGGTGAGATCTCCGCAGAATGGTGAGTGCAGAGGACAGTTATACTATCAGTAGGGCAGTGCATGCGTAGGTGTGGACCAGCTGATTGTTACAAGTTAGTTGTCTGCTTCACACAGTAGGTCTTCCATACAAGGTGTTGTTTGTTCTCTACTGCGGAAGTGAAACTTCTGTCTGGTACGTCACAGAAATGAAACAGACAGCAATTGTCTGGTACATCATGTTCTTTGATATCGATGTTCCAATGCCTAAGTACAGACATACATGAGAAGGTTACAATTTTCCATTACAGACGCCATACACTGACCACTTGCTGATCTGTGAAACAAACCAGAAATCTCTTCAATATAGAGCTCTTGTAATAAATACTTCTGCTTTAGACATCCACGGTCTCCGTCTTCCCGAGTCAGTGTCAATTCCATCAATTTTTCCAATACAGAAGTGACCGGGAAAAGTTGATAAACCCATGATCCCAACACAGTTTACGTTCAGTGAGGTCTTTATCTTACAATGTAAAGTTCCTTGAGATAATGTATGTTATGATTTGACACCATATAAATAGAATTGAATTGACTAATGTTAGTCTGCAGTGTAGGGAGAAATTCACCTTTACCCTTCTCTTTGTCTGTTTAATCATTAGGACTTACATCCAAATCAGTCTCTCTCTCTCTCTCTCTCTCTCTCTCTCTCTCTCTCTCTCATATTCTCCACCTTGATCTCTCTCTTGCATAAATGCCAGCTCCCCTACCTGAAAGCCTTTCACGCTGATTTATGAGGGAGTTTGTACCGTTTGTATTATAAATCTCTCACCCTTGTGACACTCCTCTGCTGGTATTCATCCACCATTTTTTATTTTGTCTGTTTTTTCACAGAGTGCTTTGGACTGGGGCCAAGGAAAAGCACTCTAGGATTATCGAGAGGTTTAATAGGAATGAAGTGTGAATTACAACCATCCGGCTCTGCCGGCCAACCTCTGCAAACCTGCGTCTGTATCCTTGTTTTCTCTTCTGACCTGTCACATTGTTTTCTCACCTCACAGTGAAATGGCAGATGAGGAACTATTGAAAAGCAACATCTGAAGAGCCTCTGTTTTGAGCTTTCTAGTGCCCTTAAGAAGCTTGTGTGGAGTTCACACTCCCGTCTGCTCGTAATGTGGTTTTAAATGTTGCCTTTTGTGTAAGTGATCATCACCACCTACACGTATTTGCTAACCCTAACCTGTATTTACAACACTGTGGCTTTCCCTGCGACATTTGCATTTCATGAAAACATTTGCAGGGGATAATGAAAATCAGTTTAGAATTCCATTAACCTGTACACAGTTATTTCACAATGAGCTATATTTAACATGACGCGCCATGTACAAACTCAAATGATTGAATCCAAAGAAGGAAAAGAGTATGAATATGACCCAGAAGGGTCGCAAGTCATCATGTATGTTACTGTTGCCTATGAAGAATTTACATCTGATGCCACACGTTGTCACATGGATAAATATGAGAGGACAGGAGCAAGAGCAAACATCCTCAATGTGACAATGTTTCCTTTCAGTTTCGTAGTCTATATTATTGTTTTTATTTCAACTCCAACCTTGGTAATGAATACATATTTTTGACGGTGTTGTCCATGTTTAGCATGAATCAACCCACTAAGAACGCATCTTAGATTCCCCTCTAAGATGCTTATCTTCAAAAATCTGTTGTTTCACCATGTCAGCAACATCCAACGTCACATAATGATGTAGTTTAGTGAAATGGAGTCAGATTCTCTTATCGCCCCAGTTGGCTTTTCCTAAATCCTATGAATCCTCCTTTACACCTTTCCTAGACCTCATGACGATATCCATTGAGGTTAAGGAAAAGTGCTTAGGAAAAGGCGATAGGAAGGACTCTCCGAATCCACCCTATGTCTTGTTGCAGTAGCCCACTTCTCATCAGATTGCCCCATTTCCCCAACACCTGACGCAGATCTCGTTGACCTGGTTGATGCCAGAGCCACTATGACTGTTGCGATGACCCCTTCCTCTCTGCTTGTTGCTCTCTGTGTTTCTAACTTGTTTCTGTGTTCCTTTGGAGGAGGCAGTCAAAAAAGAGTGAGTGACAGGTGTGTCTGCAGGCTGAGACACTTTTTAAGTTTTGTTGTGTACATATTTACATACATTGTTCAGGACATGAGTAATTTCAACAGTAACATCACCATACGTTTAGATACTTGTAGAAGTGTGTGCAGTGTAACACTGTTGAAGTACACAGCAGCCCAGTATCAAAGGTCTGTACTCAGACGAGGAATAGTAACTGGATGCTGTTATGTGGCGGTGGCATGCTGGAAAGCCACCGATGGAAATATTGGTGGAATCCGAGCTGCATGGGGTCGTCTCCTCTCCCTTCCCATCTGGATGCCTTTATTTCCACAATCCCGACAGTCCATATTGAGACTCGGCTTTAATCACTCAGCAAGGGGCTGTCTGCAAAGGTCAGCTCCATTGATTAAGTGTGGAAAAGGGAGAGTTGTCATCTTTTATGCCTGGTATGGTGATATCTCTATAATTCTCTGTTGGAAACTGGATTGTTTCGAGGTGGTTTCGCTGCTTACAGAGATGGTGGAGGCGATGAACTCTCTGTCCTCTTCTAAATCATGTCTGAGCACTGCTTGCAGGATAAATCAAATGTATTCTTTAAAGCTGTAATTCATGAGTTCTATCTTTAATGCTCGCTGTGGGGATTCTGAGAGATCACCTGAAAGTCAAATCGCGTGTCCACTACAGTCGGTTTGTATAGTAGTTTTTAACTCTGTTCTAAACCAACACAGACACATGGGTCATTTTATTATAATACATGAAATTAGTAAGTATAAAAGCAACATACCACATGGAAACACCTGCACTTGTTAAAAAGCCAGTGTCATTACAGGTCAATGTGCTTTACCAGGTCAAGATATAATGCTGTCCAATCTCCAACGTTTTGCTGCTTTGCGATTTTGAAGAAAAGAAATGCGACTGTTTTGTCAATTGGTTTCAATGTCTCATGTTGTCATAACCGTCTCCCATATGGTCTAGCGGTTAGGACTTGGTTTTCACCCAAGCGGCCCAGGTTCGACTACCGGTAGGGGAATATGTGTTTTCCATCTGACCCCAAATTTCCCCATTGTGTCACAAATAAAGGAATATATTATCAATGTTTGACTCCACTGAACTGCGATTACATTTTCTATGCAAAAATGGAGGTTATCAATATGAGTGAAGACTAAAAACTAAAAATACACTTATATAAACAGTCCTGGGAATAAGAGACTTGTCAGAATTGGTAAGGTCAGGACGGACTCATCCAAATACAGAGAGGTCCTTAAAGAAAACCTGCTCCAGTGTCCAGGACTGTGGCGATAATTCAACTTTCAGCAACAATGACCTGAAGAAAACAGCCGTCACAACGCTGGAGCGGAGGGTCTACAAGACAAGATTAGCTTTTTCTTCATGAGGTAGTGTTTATTATATTGTATTGTACTGTATTGTGTAGTGTAGTGTTGCAGTGTGGCAGTGTTGCAATGTACAGTACATGTATCAGCATTTAGCAACACAGTCCAAAGGGAAAGGCTCATGTTTACTGACCTTGACCCACCGTCAGTTGAGGCAAAGACTTTTTTTTATTGCTTCTCTCAGCTGATCTCCTTCTTGGTTTTGTCACAGTGCATTCCTTCTACCCAGTGCATGTGTTCATTGTTGCTGTGACAATACCCCAGAGAGATCACATCAATGGAAGGTCTTCTGGGTGAAGGTCTGGCCTACATCTGTATAATCTGTATTCTTAACTCAAGACTGAGAGTAAATGGTTTTAGCACCCTTACGTTTTATCATTTGAGGGTGTAAACCTTTTCAAGTGGTAACACAAATTAAAAGTATGAACCTGAATATGAGTATAACATGTCTCCTTAAAATGGGGAATGTGAATGATCTTAAATTATGATTAAATTATACTTTATATGTTTCACAAATAATGAAATACTTAATCTTTATGCACATCAGCACCAACAAATCGTACCAGAATTTGAAAAGATAATGCAAGGGTGTGTGATTCTTTTTTCTTGATATATTATAACTTTTTTTCTTGTGAAATTACGTCTTAATTCCTGTACATAATTTTTCTTATTTCTCCCTATCTACTTGATGCATCTCATGTAAGTACATTACATTCATGTAGCAGACATTTTTGGCCAAAGCGACTTACAATAAGTGCATTTAACCATGAAGATATTACCCAAAAGTGCAAGAACCATGAGAGTACATAAACATTTATCAAATAGGCAAAAACAAATAATAAATGTGATAAAAGTAATGATCTGGTTTTACCTAAAAGAATTATAACACCATGTTCTGGTCTTGTGTTACTGGAGTGAGGATAGCTCAGTTGCTGTTGTAAAGGATTAATTTTGGTACCCTGATTAAATATGCACGGTTAGTAAGACACAGAATACCCCTTACGGTTGAAAAGGTTATGTGGTTGTCATTATTCTTTGATCCACATTTATCTACAACAGCGTCATCAGAATGTCATTCCGACTACATAAATGTGGTCGGATGGTATCGAGAGGCAAGACGATCACAACTGAAGGGGTTAAACTACCAGAGGGCAACATAGCTGATGTTCAGCACAGCTACAGATACCCTGGGATCCCTCAGGCAAATGGAAACCACGAAAAGGCCTCAAGAAGTCCACAACTGCCAAATACCTGGTATGACTGCTATAATAACCTGACTGAAGGAGAAGATAGTAGCCACTGACATCAAGACAATCAAGCTCCTCACGATGCATCGCGTCCAGCACCCTGAGGCTATACACTTAGTGATACAATATACACTAATGAGTGTCACAGCCACCGTCCAGGATGAAACAACAGAGATCCAGGGGTACATCAGTAAAATGGTCCATAGCAATGACCTGCTAAGTGAAAACTTCAGGCTGCAGAAACCAAATGAGGAGGAAGAGGAACCATCATGGAAGGACAAGCACATGGACGGCATGTACCAACGACAGAGATAACCTACCAATGTCCTACCACATGAGACAGGACTCCAGGCGCAGGCTCTGCAAAGAGGCCACTGAAACCATCCAGCCCACAACAGTGTGGTTTAAATTGCAACCAGGTACGGCTTACATGCAACGCCATAACCAAGTGGCTGGCATAGTGTACAGGAACATCTGCGCTGCTTATGGGCTGGAGGTCCCAAGGTCAAAATGGAAGACACCTCCAAATGGTGGTTGAGAATGACCAAGCTAAGATTATATGGGACTTCAAGATCCAGACTGATAAAATGGTAATGGTGAGCCAACGGGACATTGTGGTGGTCAACAAACAACAGAAGAAGTAGTGGTGGTTGTAGCCATCCCAAGCGATAAAGAAGAAGGAACAGAGTTTAGTTTCATTTCTCTTTTTTGTTTTCCACTCTTGATCCATGTGCAGATATGTCCACTGCCGCTCACCTGAAAAAAGGCAAGAGCTGTATTCAGGACACAATGCATTCGCAGCATTAACTACAAAATGAAAGAGGCAGATTGGGACAAGCACACCAAAACAATCTGGACACTTTCCTGCTTTTCATTATAGAATCTCTTCTGGTATGCAGTTAAGGAACTAAAGCACAGCCTGTTAGGTGTTTAATTCTGTTTCCATGTGCAGGAGGCAGTCAAGGAGAGGTTTCGGATGAACAGACAGAATGACAGACAGGTGAATTAGCCCTCTCCTCACCCCCTTCTTGCTCCACGCTGCTCCTGTTCCTCCAGCCTTCTGACCTTCCTGTGGGACAGGTCAAAGGTTCCACTCAACGCAGTACCCTCTGCAGAGCTCCAGACTCTCAGGGGGTGTAGTCTCAACTTGACTCCATGACCTATGACCCCCTCACCCAAGATCTTAGGAGAGGGGATGGAGTGATGGGAGGGTCATGGTCAAGGACTGAATGTCTGCTCAATGTCAGGAAGACACACACACACACACACACACACACACACACCCCCGGAGTATCTGTCGTCATCCATCACCCAGGTGCGTTTTAGGATCAGTCTGCTGCTGGATGTCAACATAGACACTATTGATTTCCCATTCATCTGGACCAAAGACCCATGGGAGAGGAAGAGAAAGGAAAAAGGGAACAAGTGAAGAGGAGGCATGGAATGAAAGTAATGGACAGCAGTAGAGAGAAGAGAAAAAAAAGAAGATTGAAGGAGAACACAGGAAAGGAAAGAGAAGTTGAGAGAAAAGAACAAAAAAAAATATGATAAAAGAGCAGGAAATGAGAGGAAGTAGAGAGGGGAGAGGAAGAAAATGAGGACAGGTGAGGATATGAATGAAATAATTGAATGTAGAAAGTATTGAAGAGGTGCAGGAGACAACACAAAGTTCAGTGAAAACAGTTACTGTATGGGCCAGGAGGGCACAAAGAGTTGAGGGAAGAAAAATGAGGACATTCTGCAGAACTTATTGAGACAGAAACTACACAGTAGAGATGTTTTTTACATCGCGGTTATAGTGACCAAAATGATCATGGTTATCAGTACTATCACAGCATTTTTAAAATATGGTGAAAATGTTCAAAATGCGGCTGCATTGCATATACACAAAAACCTGTCTTGCAGAGATGTGTTCGTGTATGGTTCTCCTTCACAACACAACCACCTTGAAACAATCAGATACTGTCTCCGACGGTCATAGGTGAACAATCTGGCGGGATGAACCTCGGAAGCAGGTACTTCCTGTTATGATGACGTTGCTGTTTTTTTGTTTGTTGGTTTGGTTTCGACTATAAGTAGGTAAAGCTCTCACGACATTACTGTCTCTCCTTTACAGTGAGACAGACGATCACCCGTCTTCGTTAAAACAGTTGTATCAGATGTGATACACACTGACATATGAGTGAACATAAATGAGTTTTGCAGTGAGAAACCTCACATGGAACGGCTGTGCCAAGTTGTGCCAATTTGGAGAGTCCGTCTGACCATGTCCCTACTGTAGCCTGTAACTTAGCCCTGCTTCACTTGATCAGCACAGATAATGTTCAGATGTTAATCTATGGCTTTCAAGAGTAAGGGGCTTCATCTGCATTATCTCTGAAATTATTATTTTATTACAGGCGGACATGAAATCTTTTATTTATGTTGTGTTCCATCTTTATTTACTCTCACACAGTAACATCTATAACTGATTTTTCACCTCTGACAAACCCCCAAGTGTTACCTTTATATAGATACCAAGATTATTCATATAGAGATATACTGATACTCATTTTCATATTGGGCATGGCATTTTCCAGCAGGGACATGCAAGAGGGGCCCCAAGCTTGTAACCCCGTAGAACATCTGTGGAGAGACCTGAAGGCGTCAGTTTACAGACACTTCCCATCCAATCAGACGTCAGGAAAAATATCAGTAAACTGTAAAACTGTTTGTAGTGACATACCTTAAAAGACTGAAGAATCAGTTGTGTGAATATACACCTTACTGCCCTCAAGCCCAATAAATGACTCCACACTCGTATAATAGAGCTGCAGTTGAATATTTCATACCAATGCCCCCCACTGCTCAGTGAAATCTTTATTTATGTTGTGTGACACATTGTTCTGAAACGCAGTATCAGAATTGGGCTCCCGCTAAAGCAATGAAAATATTAAAATCAATCGTGGCCCAGTTTGTCAACTTCGCAGCTTGCCGAGAACACGGCCTTGGTTTGTAAGAGTCTCTGGACTGTTTCCTGATTCAAAAATGACAACATGTTGTACTATTTTTTGTTTTTGTTGCAGTATTTGTGGAAGTGCACACTGCTTTTTGGTATCCTCTCCAGTGTGGAGACGCAGGGGGACAGCGAGTGTGTGCTTCAGCGTCCCCGGCCACGCTCTTGTTGCTGCAGCAGGCAGTGGGGCAATAGGGATGGGGGCATTTATCAGTCCTCTAAGTGGCCATAGGAAAAGCAATGCTCACTGGGAGTCGAGCTGACAGCAGTTTTCCTCGGATCGATTTGCGGCGCTGCTCCAGTTTATGACAAAAGAGTTCACGACACGGCAGTCACAAAGTCAATACCGTGATAAATACTCCCCCTCCACTCGCTCCTGTCCGCCACTTTACCAGGCATTTGGCCTGACAGTTATTACTCCCGCGGTAAATCCACTGACCAGAGGGAAGAGAGCTGAGGAAAATCCACTCTGCGCCACATCCCTGCACTGAATTTATGAACCCGCGTGGAGCGAGTTTACTTAATTTAAGGATATATATATATATATAAAACTGTATAAACTTGGAGAGTTGCTCTATCTGCAGTCGAACTGCTGCTGTAATTTAATTCCCGGGAATCTGGAGGGAATCCTGTTAAATGCACGTATGCCTGTAACACACTGTGCTATATGCTTTTGTGTATTCACGACCGTATGTAAATGAAGAAATTATGAGGTAGTGTTTCCAGCTTTGTCCAAGCATGAAGAAGGCTATTAATGCACCCAAAATATATCTGTAATATATCCGCCTCTTTCTTCTCTGGAATCTAATTTAAATAACGATTAGGGATTTAAATTCAGGGATTAAAATGGTGGGCTGTCACACACACTTGTTTGTTGTTGCCTTGACCGACTAACACCCCTGAAACTTTACATCACATGCTCCTCGCTTTAATGCGAACAGATTCCCTGTGGTTCAATTTTCCACAAATGAAGAAATATTGGGAGATGTTTTGTAATTTGTCATAGATCCTTGCCTTAGCACTAATCCAACATGTTAAATCCCTTTACTGTTAAAAAGTAGCCTTATCCCTGCATATGGCTGGGATCACAGTAATCAACGCAGCCGATTATGTGGATGAAAATTACACTGCTACATATGAATATTTTCAATTTTTCTGGTCCAAATAATACAAGTCTAGGGTGAGATTAATTTCCTTTTTTCAATAATGACTTACAAACAAGACATCTATTGCATGTTGAGTGGCAATTCATCGCGTTTGCAGCATGAGTCGTAATCCTGTTAGAGAGCGAGAAACACACAAAAAGATCTCATTAAGATTTAAGTTGTTGCAGGATCATCAATAACGCGTTGGCACAGGCGCCCTGTTACTGCGTCTCTCTACCAGGCTGTGACCCACATTGGCACCGACATCAGTTAACAGTCAGTCTGAACGTTGACACATAGCCAACCAGCAGGGACTGAACCAGCCAACAAACTGTTTCGGCTGATCCCTTCCTTTTTTTCTAGCAGCCAGGTAGAAATGAACTTTCACCTTTGCTTCATTGCACTGACAAAGTTCATTGATTTAACTTCCAAAATGGGATACTATGACTGGCTATGAACTTAAGAACTCTTTGAACCACATTATGGGACATTATGTCCATTTATGCTTTGATTTACCTTCCGTGTATCTCTGTTTTAGTCAAGTTCCCTTTCTTATCCCTTGTGTTTGTTTCTTGAATTAGTTATTCCCTGTTTTATTCTGATCCATGTCCTTGGGTGTCTGCACTTCCTGTTCTCCTCTTGCATTTGGTGTCTTTACTTTTCCAGTGGGTATGTTCCAATTGTCAACGTTGTTTAGGAAGTTTCCTAAATCTTGACATGACCCAGAAGTATTTCCTCAGCACCATGATAAGAGCTGTTTGGATTCTCTAAATGTTTAGGAAAGGAGCTTCACTGCTTCCTTTCTTATCTCCTTTAGAATAGGTTGCACTGGACCTTCCTATGTGAAAGGGAAGGAGAAATAGACGCCCCACAATTCATTGCATCGGCGATATTTAACGAACGTAGACGATTCAATCCGAAATAGAAGTAGAAAAAGAAGAGTATGAATATGACCCAGAAGAGACGCACGTCATCATGTAAGTTACTGTTACATATGAATCATAAAATTTGATGTCACACGGTGTTAAAACACTGAAACGTGGACCTGATGGAGACGCTGAGCTTTTTGTAATTCATCTTCGGAAATTTGTAGTTTCACCACGACAGAAGCTTCAATAACATGCGCCGTCACATGATGACGTAGTAAGTGAAGTCGGATTCTCTCATTTTGTTTAGACGACTGGATTAGCAACTGGTAAAGAGACAAACCGACCCACAGCTCTCCATGTGTACTTTGTCAACTCTAAAAAGAACAGACCACTGTAGGAGAAACTCATCCGATACAGGATCACAAGGATCTTGAGGCCCCGTCTCCAAATTAAGATTTAAAACTTATTCGGCTGAACTCATTTCTTAATATGTGCTTCTCATTGAAAGGTTCCAGGCACAGCAGCAGTGGTTAGATCACCTGTAACAAGTTGGAGTAAATACATATACTGTATATTCAATCAAGTCAACCCCCTCCCCCAAATGATCAATGTTCTGCTGCCTGACCTTGACACTTCAGTCTCTGAACGGGCAGTGTTCGAGCTCCTCGACCGTCACCGCATCTTGAAACACACGATCAGTTATTAATGTGTAACCTCCAAAGCCTAGTCAAGATACCCATGATGATATCAACATGACATCACCTGGACTATATTTTGCAGGTCCACAGCGGACACTGATTTTTTTTCTCAGGCTAATGACTCTACTGATGTGTTCCCCTGGTGGAAAGCCCCTTTAAACCAAAGCACTGCAAAAGGAGCGATAAGTTTCCCCGAGCCGTCGTGTGCTCTTGTGCGATCTCAGTGGGTCATGCTAGGAGTGGAAAACACTGCAGTTCAACACGCCAGTGTAATGGATTCTCTTTGGGTAATCACCGTTGGTGGTTGAGAGGGGCAACAACATCATCACACAACAGGTAGAACCGTCATCGTCATCGTCACCACCATCCGTCTGTGAGGTGAAGCAGATTGATCTTCGCAGCACGAGCCGTCGCTGTCACTGAAGCCAGCAACATGACGGCTTTGTGTGCTGTGGAAATAACAAATGATTTTGTGGTTCGTTATTATTTTCTGAATTCTTATTTATTTCTATTGATTTTGATAGCAAGGAAATGTTTTCTCCCTCAAGAAGATGTGTTTTACTATAGTTGATGTAAATGACTGTTTTACGACGTCGAGAAAATGATAATATCACTGTTTTGTGATCGCGGTGCAGTTGTTGGTGATGGGAAAACAAAAGAGCAGAAGTACAGTACTTCTCCCTGGGCCTCGTTGTTCTGTATCCTGGAGTGAGTTCCATTTTAAACAAAAAGAACAAAGCTGGTGATATTTCAGCAGTTTCCCGAGGTACCAGCAACTCCAGCTACGAACTACTAATGTAATGACTGTCCAGTCGCCACATTCTCGAGACTTCTTCTCCAGTGGAGAAAATAATTGATGTGCTCATATATGTAAAGTGCCTTGAGATAATGTATGTTGTGATTTGGCACTATTAAATTGAATTTTTTTCATATTGATCGATATTGATATATACCACGATATAAGTCAAATCCCTATTTCTCTCAAGTTGTTTGCCAAGGCTGTGGTTTGGGTAATATTTACATATTATAAATTACATTTATAATTAATATCCACCCAAAAAGTTTATGTAAACTACTTAAATGTCATTGACTTCAATGTCATTATTCAATGCATCATTTTTTAAAATATAAATAATACAAGTTACTGTATGAGACAGACAGTGAAGCTGAACCTTGATCCTGTAAAAACCAAATCCGTGATGTAAGCTGGGGGCAGCCTTGTCTTTGCTGTGTAACTTTTATCTGCTTGTTGTAAAAATCAGTGTGCTCCCAGTCAGGTGCCAATGCAACCGGTTGTTAATCCTTTTAACTGTGTGTGTTTGTTTGGGCCTTGCTCTTTTGATTTCCGCACGGCTTTTTAAAACGGTCTCCCCGCTCTGGTGGAGGGAGGGGCAGACGCTGGCAAACGCAGGGAGGGAAAACAGAGCAATATAAACCGAGAGGAGGAGCAGATGAAAGAGAGACAAGCGCAGGGCCCGAAGATGAAGGCAGAGATTCTTCTTCCGAGTTTGACTGCAGGCAATACAGCAGGCGTAATTAATTACCTCAGACAGGTACGTATTAAAAACAATATTCCATCTCGCTGAAGCCTCGGAGGTCTTTGCGCCGATAAAAAGAGGTATTCATCAGACGGGGCCCTGTCCAAGTGAGGCTCCATGAATGGGGACATTGCCTTTTGTGGTTAATTTATATCAAAAATCGCTGCATAAACTGGGAGGCTGTAAAAAGTCCCAATTAGCCATCTGCGATTGTCTGGAGGAGGTTTGATGTATGGGCCTATCAGCACGGCACAACTGCAGGCTGGGCTGTGATATCAAACTGTAACCCACAGTGCGCACGGCGAGTAAGCACCCATTGACTCTGGGTGGGATTTTTACTGACTGCTGGGGAGAGCCGTTCCAATGTGGGCACAGCCAGCGGTGGACATAAAGCAACAGACGACGCAGGCAAAACGTGTGTGTGTTTATCCACTGTAAAGTTGGACATGGACCCTCAGAGCTTTTATTGTCTGGTTGTCAAGTGGTTTACAGCTGAAGTGCTGATGATACAGGAAGGGACATCCAGCAGCGCCGAAAGGAAATAAAGAGAAGACACAATGAAAGGGGAGTTTATTGAAACGACTCTTTAAGCCTGTTAACTCTGAGTAACGAACGTGAAGTTAACCCAAGGCTCCAGCTCAGAACTAGGACGGACCTCTGGTTGCAAAGACCCTGACGTAAGATATCTTATGGCGGCAGGATCTTAACTGAACTCAGCAACATCAAGACCTTAGCTGGAAGCCTACAATGTACTACGACTACTGCTGCTGCTCTCAAGTAATATAGGAACATAGTGCACAAGCCTGTGGTATGATTTTGCATCCATCTGACATATATTTATTCATTTATTTATTTATTTATACCTGCAGCCAATTTGGATAATCATCTCTGTGAAAATGAACAATTCAAGTTTGTACACAGGGTGCGATTTGCCGGGGGGATGTTGTCGGGATTCTGGTCTATACATCCCCACCTCTGCTGAATTATTTCAACTACTTCATGCTTCTTCACCAATAGACCATATATAAAATACCTAGAATAGAGATGTTTAAACTGAGTAAAGCGCTGTAACGTGAACAGAAAGATATTGGTCATCGATTCCAGGTCCAGGCCAAGGCCCTTCATGCTACCTGCCTCGATAAATGTAAGTCGCTTTGGACAAAGAGCATCAGCAAAACGAATGTAATGTAATATGCAGCTTTATTCATCCATTCACACAAAATGTGTTGCCTCTGAACATGATCCAGGCGGAGATCATGTGTTCGCTGTTTAGCTGTGTAGAAGGCTGTGTCGAAATGTAATTTCCAGGAGACCGTAGTGGACAGAAAAGAAACAAGCAGTATTGTCTAAAGGGAGGGGGGGTTGGCACGGGAAGAATTGGTTTAGAGTGTTGTTCCCATTTCTCCAATTACCAGGAAGAAGAAAAAAACAAGAAAAAAGAGAAGAGAGAGACGGAGAAACAGAGAGAGGAGAGATAGAGAGCGGAATTCCAGAGGTATTAACTTCAGGCAGCTCCGCCTGTGAGTCAGTAGGAGGAAACTGTGGGCCAAGAAAACACTTGACCTGCACACACACACACACACACACACAGACACACACACAGACACACACAAAGACACACACACACACACACATACACACAAAGACACACACACACACACACACACACACACAGACACACACAGACACACACACACACACACACACACACAGACACACACACAGACACACACAAAGACACACACACACACACATACACACAAAGACACACACACACACACACACAGACACACACAGACACACACACACACACACAGACACACACAGACACACACACACACACACACAGACACAGATAAACACACACACAGACAATTTGCATCACAAATATCATAAAGCATACACCAATCTGTACATAGTGCTGCAAATATTCTGTATGTACACACACACACACTGCAGCAGTTGTCCGCACAGTCCCAGGTTCATTTGGTGGCAGCTCCTCCTCCTCATCACAACACAGATGGCCACGGGAGAACTTAATTCTTCCTCTGTTGACTCAGTTTGCGTCGGCAGTCCCCGCTGCATCGACTGATCCGTCACCAAACCTATGGGAGGCTGAGGGCGAGCAAGGTTCCCACTCTGTGAGAGAGAGAGAGAGAAGGAAAGTGAGAGTGTCACTGCATCTAAATGTACATTCGTATACTGTACATTCCCACTCACTTATTCATGCATGGCCTTTTAAATACGTTTCTCTTAATTTCTCACTTCTCTCAAACGATAAAAAGCACCTTGTGTCTCAGTGGCTTCTTCCTGTTGGTGTGATTTTCTTGAACACTCGCAACATAATAAAACCAAGGTACTAATTTCTCCTTGAAAAGTAAGATTTTTTTTATTTTTTGCATCAGTTCACTTGAATGCGATCACTCAAGGTCTGTTGTCTACTTGATCTGGAGCTTCACATCATATTCCAGTGTCTTCACGGAGTCCGCCCCGTGCTCCAGGGACTTTGACACTGTGACGAGCTACGTGCTAACCCTGACCAAACTCTATCCAGGGAAGGTCTCACAAGTGGAAACACATTGGCGCAGGTTTCTAGTCACCGTTGGCCGTGTCCTGATACATGCTCAGCTCAGATGATGTCATAGCGCACTGGAATGAAAGTTAAAGTGTGACGGCGGTAATGCCAGCTCTCTTATCTGCCGCTGCCAAATCCACGAGAGCGGTTAAACGCAGCAGTACCCAGTCAGCCAGAAAACCACAGATCGTCAGCTGCTGCTTTGACTCAGTTGTTGAGTCAGAAACCTGTATCATGTTAGCACAGTGAGTGAAGAGGTTTATGAAGAAACAGTTTTACTCCATGTTCATCGTTAATGTAGCTGTCTTTACAACGAGACAGACACCGGTCGGTTCTGTGAAGCAGACGTTTATTGCTTGGTCATGTCATGTTTCTCCGACACATCCTCCGTGCCTTGAGAACCATATTGATGAATGAACACATGAAAAAATATCTCGATAAATGATGAGGCGCATGGCAGGAAAATTAAAGTAAACACAAAATGATGGCTCACCTTTTTTTACAGGTTCAATAAACACCTTGTTGGCCTCTTGTCAGTTTTGTTGGAGGTTTAAAGTCCTAGAAAAGTCTCTTGAAAGTCCGTTTATCGTCCGCTTGAGCTTCAGACGAGATGACTCGAATGAATGAAAATAGATGGAGTCTCACGACAACGTTCACCTTGTGTTGTATAAATTTGACACAATGAAGTTGACCACGACAAACAGGAAATATAAGTTCTGAAACATACAACATGAACAATTAACTAATGTGTCATAGAATGATCTCCTCTCCTATGTGAGGGACTGTCAGAGCCGGCCCTAGCCTATATGGGGCCCCAAGCAGAATTTGACACACACCCCTTATCAATTTAATTAGTTGTAGCTGTGTTACTTACATTATACCCACATCAGTCTTTATGCTTCTGTGGTTTTTAAATCTTAAAAATAGCCAACTCACAATACTGGTCCACTGTTAATTTGCACTTTAATATTCAAAGTGAAACAGTACTGAGTCTAGTCGTTATATTTTCTTAGCTAATGGTCAGCTGGCTAACGTAAGCTGAAGGCTTGTTTGATGGCTAATCTAGCCCGTGAATGTTTGTGGTAAAACATTTGAAATTAGTCATGCATGTCCTTTTTTTGTGACATTGCCTTTATGTTTAACTTTATAACTGTCTGAGTGACTATGGCTGCATCGTGCCTATAGTTACATTGGGCACGGGGGCCCCCCTGGTGGCCAGGGGGCCCTAAGCAGCCGCTTAGCTCGCTTATGCCTTGGGCCGGCAATGGAGACTGTGCTTGGTGCACTGTGCAATGTCGTCTTATCTTTGGCAGGTCGGGACAGTCGCTGTCTCTAGACTTATCTGTGTACTGTACCAAAAATGTAATAAATACTTCTGCTTAAGACCTGTTACACATCAAATTTCACTTTAAACTTACATCAAGTTAAACAGCATTCATTTTATTATTTATTGCATGAAATATGAGGTCACTTACTAATTATTCATCAATGTATTATCAAGCTAGAAGATTTATGTGAGAGCAAAGTAAACATGATCCGTGAGTTTGATTTCTTGCAGTCAAGTAGCAGACCCCGGAATCCAACAAGAAAAGATTGTGTCCCATTTGGGAGGGTTTCATTGTTGCTGAGTTTGTATTTAATTGAAGGAATGTCTGTATTTAATTCTCTACAGAAGCGAGGGAGTCAAATCAAACTACTGCTAATTTCTTCAGGGACCCGATGGAACCACCCTGAAGGAGCTCTGGAACTCTTTGAAGGACCCGGTCAAGTCCACGCACCCAACTCTGAGGAAGCAAGGGGTCAACCAGCTTCCAAGTAGACCCGTCACTTCTCTTAACTCGGACAAGTCCAGACTCCTCAAGCCAGTTCCTCCAACGCGAAGGACGCTCTTTTAACAGTTGCCCATTTCCACTTTTCTCTGCCGACGTCCCCCTACCTTCCCTCCCTCCTTCGCTCTGTCACTTCTTTTCTTCCCTTTTTTCTTAAAGATGCCTGCAAGATGAAAGGCTGCGGCCCCTCGCCCTCGCCTTATCACTGTCTTTAGAGCTTGGAAAAACTTGGCGGCACCTCAGCTTTTTAGAGCGAGAGAGAGAGAGAGGAGAAAGAGAGAGAGAGAGGGAGAGAAGAGAAATAGCGTTAGGGATTATAGTTCTGAGGACAAACCTGACTATTCACACTTGGCATTAGCAAGACAGCCCGGGTACAAGAAGGATATTTTTTATTCCCTTCAATTTAACTTTAATTACTCAAATCTCGGCGAGGGCACACAAGAAAAGCCCAGGCATTTGTGTCTGGGAGATTAGCAGACTGCCCTGCCAAGTCCTCGCCAGCGCTGCATCGTTAGATAGAATTCAAATTCAAATCCAGGCTAAAGACAGTGCAGCTGTCGCCCCCCTGGCCTGAAAACCCCCTGGATCAGGAACGAGCTGTCCTCCCTCCTCCCTCCTTTCCCCAGGAGAAACCTAATCCTGCCTCCCTCTCTTGCTCTTTCTCCATCGCTCTGTCTCTCTCTCCCTCCCTCTCTCTCTCTCTGATGGCTGTGACAGCTAAAATAAAGCCGTTAAAGCCTCCCTGAAATAATTAGTAATTAAAAATAAAAAAAGTGGGTTGTGTTGTATTTATTTGGCACTTGTCCTCAGGCTGGGAGTGGAGGCTGGTATTCGTAGGTGTCAGGGGTGACGTGTCTTTCGCGACTCCCCGAATCATTTTGAAGTGTGTTTGAAGAAGGGATTTCTTCATGGACGTGGACATCAGGTTAAACAAACGCTTCCACTTCCGCAAGGGAAAACTTGCTGGGCTTTCCTCTCCTCAGGAAGTTTGATGACATGCTTAAATTCTGCTTCTCTCTGACGTGCAATACAGCGAGTCTTCATTGGGGGCTTGTTTAATCTTGTCAGCGAAGGACTCTTCCTCCTCCCCTGCCTCCCTCACCCCTTCCTGTATCTGAAACCTCTCTGCAAAGACGGCTCAACGGGAGAGTCTCACAAAACGCTGAAATCCCCACTAGTTGTTCGCCTTTCACCCACAATTGACTTCTCGAACACCTGCAATGTCTTCGATAAGTAGCTCGTTTTTTATCTCCTTTGGGAGAGCAGACCCCCATTATCTCAGGTTCGGGGCAGATACCCCCGTCGTGCCGCGGGCCGCAAACGATAATCCATGCTGCCACTCTGCTGAAATCCTGGTAAAGTGATCCTAAATTGACAAAACCCTTGGATCCTCTGGACTAGGTTAAGCCTCATCCATTAGTGCTACAGTAGCTTTAGATGAAGGTTCGTCAGCCCTGTGCCACTCCTGAGAACATCAGCAGCAACGCCGTCCTTTTGGTTATCTTCCTCTTTTAATCCACCCAGACACAGCAATGCACGAGGGGCAAAGAGTTCACCACTTCGCTCCCCTTTAAAGTCGTTTAGGTAATTTCTTCATAAAGTCGTGTGGTCGGGTCTGTGAAAACACTGCATCGAGCCATAATATCAAAGCCGGCGGCATTAAGTTGTCCTCAAGTGCTGCAACTTGTTATTTCACTGGCCCAGAGTCCGTGAGCACAGTAATTGATTGGCGTGATGGAATTAAGGGGAGACTTGCCATGCTGATGGGAGAGCTGGCACGAGCATGATACATTAAATATCTGGCACAGCTCAGCCAGCCAGGCATCTGATTATGATTTCAAAGTGCACGGACCTGGACCTGATTAAAAACCACGTGGCCTAGATGAAGGGCCTGAAAAATCCCCCATAGGCATCCACAGAGATGCCAGTAAGGGGGGGGGGGGGGGGGGGGGGGGGGGGGGGGGGGGGGGGCACGGGGCGTAACAGCAGCCCTGGATGAAGTCATGACATGCCAGTGTAATTACAGGTCTATTTAAGGCCGATTGTTTCAACCAGTCAATCAAATGTTGTCTGGGAGGATGTCGATGGGCCGGGGCTGCACACCTTTCTTGCAGAGGTGCACCCTTTTCTGAGAGACCTCTTAAGAAACGATGGCACTTTCCGCAGTGGAAAAATGGTGAGGAAAAGGCAAAAGAGTCGAGACCTCCTGGAGTTTACTCGCTGCCTTCCTGACTGAGTTCTAACAAGCCGCAAGAGCCAAGTTAATAACCCCTATCACCCCTCCCTTCCATCTCCCCATCCCTCCTTCCCATCATCTCTCCTCACTACCCTCCTCCTCGTCACCCCTGTATCCTCCCTCCCAGTCTCCTCGGGCTTCTGGGAGGAGATTGTGATTAATATCTGCCTAACTTGTTACCTAATTCATTATGGAATAGCAGTTAATTTGATTTGATATTATTTTAATAATATTCTGTAATATATTAGATTGTTTCAGGCTATCAAAATCATTTTCCAATTATTACGGTTACTCAAGCAAGTCCAGCTTTCCCCCCTTTTGTGGCAAACGGCAGTTGGTCTGACTGTGAATACATTAGCTGCTACAACTCCATCCCGCCGACTGAAGGGAGACTTCAATATATATGTACGCATGATTACACCCCAAATGTTATTAGAGCTACAGATCCACACAAGCACAATAGATTGGACTGTGACTGGCCCGGCAAGGTGCCTTAAATGTGTTTGATTGAGGCTTCATAACGAGGAAATACATCAAATAAATCCAGAGAGATCTGATTTCTGTCTGTGCTAATAGTTCCACTCTGGTGTCCTGGCTCTCTGTTAATTAGTAACACACTTCAGCAAACCTGACCCTTTGTGAGGCATCAAGGCCCATTGGGCCTCAGCTCAGATGGACACCATGTAAGCATTCCCCCCTGACATATATACACTTGCATACCTTGCTGTACCCCCCCCCCCCCCCATCCTGTGCTATTGTGGGACAGAGACATACTGAGTCGCCATCACATCTTGAACTCTTGAACACTCAGCCCACAGTGGAGCCAGGTTGAAAATTGATGGCCTTTTATTTGACCACAGACAGGTGTTCTGTTCCACCCCCTTGTCCAGCAGCTCCGATGTCAGTGCCAGGGGCTGCCCCGGGGCACTCAGTCAGGAACCAGCCGGGTTTTACATGTTCCACCTCTCTCAAGCTCATAACTTAGTTTTGACATGCCGTTGGCACCCTCCCAAAGACATACCGCTCTCTTTCTAATGTATGCAACGCTCCTGCCTTTTCTCTCTCTCTCCATACCATGACAATGGAGCTCAGTTCCTTAACGCCCCACTTTTTTTTTCTTATCTCTTATTGCATTCATATAACCGCCCCCTCTTCTTTCTCCCTGCAGTCACAGCATTATCATGATTTATAGAAGAGTCCATTTTGTTTTCAGTTCCAAGACGCTCAAATCAAAGTACCATTGCAGTACTTTATCTTGGTTTATTGGAAGCCAGCGCATGCTCCCATCTTGGTCAGTTAAATGTATTTAAGTGTATATTTAGATAAAAAATTGTCTCGGTCTGAGCCGCAGATTTCATTGTTTTCTATGTCAGTGATGAATCTCTCTTTTTTGATAGTTACTCACAGGGAGGAGAAAAATGCCGGCTCGGCTGCACTGTTGTTTCCCCACTCGGGAAAGAAAGTGAGTCCAACTCAAAATTATCTGATTACTCTACCTTGCTTTGAAAGTAAACCATCTGCAGCACATTCACCAACTGTGGTTTGACATTTAATTAACATGTCAAAAATATTTTGGTTACTATTTCGACTTTTGCCCCGAAGGGTATTTGCCCACAATCCTGGAATGTTCCCACCAATTACTGCCACTCCCATCTCTCCTCTGCTGGCTGTGAGGACACGGAGAGAGGTCACTGGAACATTTGTCTTGAAGCACATTAGGAAAACAGGCGTTCAAGGGGTTTATATGCACGACGAGGTGATGAGAGGGCATGGTGGTGCCTACAAGCTCTCTCTTGCTTTCTCCTGCACACCGAACTCAGCAATTTCACTGAGGCTTCCATGTTCTCCAGCATTCAAAGGCAGGGAGAAAAAAAAACCAATACACTGAAAACATAAAAACCCACCTTTGTCTAAATCAAGTAGCAATGCCTCCCTTTTTGTTGGATGGACACAAAAGCGTTAAAGATGCACCCTGCTGCTTCTAAGATTCTCGGCGAAAGCATTTGTACGGCAGGATGAGTCCTATGATTTATGCCATGAGGACACAGGAAAATAGAACAATGGCCAGAGTCCTGCCACAGAACAAAGAGGGGGAAAGCAGAGGAGCCGCTGAAAGGCAAGACGCTGTCACCTATTGCAGGTAATGCAGATGGAAAGAGGCCAAATTTGATTTTCCAGGGGTACAATACCTTTTGTGAGGCGTTTGCTGGGCATCACTCGCAAATCAACCCAGCCTTGATCATGGGCCACAAATACCTCACAGGCGAGGAAAGGCAGAGGGGGAGAGGCATATTTTGCATGGATGCATCTTGAAATACTGATATCACTTCATCGCAGTATGTAGCAAACAGACAGTGGAAATGATAACTGTTGTTTACAGTGGAAAATGTGATGTCACATGAATAAGAGAAGCTCAAACTGAAACAAAACGTATCCAACACAGACACACAGAGGAGAAGGGCTGCTGTTTTTTGGAATTCAGCCCACTCCTTTGGTCACCACAACTTTTGGGTTTAACCTCCATCTGACTTCGGCGCACGCCTTTTTAACTGCTCTCTACTAAGGCGACCAGGGGCACTGTGTGTGCTTCGTTGCCTTAAAACCTGCTCTCTTATGTTCTGGGAGATTGAAAGTGTCCAGCGTATTATTCAAATGACACGCTGCCTCACCGGGTGCTTCTCTTCTCTCCTCTACCCCCCACCCTCCCCTTCATACCTCACATTATTTTTGAAGACAACTGCAGGCTAGAGGATAAGAATCCCGGTTGCGGTGCTCGCCGGCACTTCCTCCTCGGCCCTGATTTGAATAAAGAGCTTTGAAATTAAGTGGACAGGCCCCATCAGAAAAGCAGCGGTGTGCCTTTAAGAAAGCCACTGTGCCTGAGTAAATTATTTTGATTGACGGTACCAGGACATTTTTTGCAAGCTGGTTGATTTAATTGCAAGTGCCATGGGGCATCTTCAGGGGCCAGGTACCGGCGCTCTTCGCCGCTGCCCGTTTGATCTCCTCTAGCCGGCTCCCGGTGGTACCGGCCGCCTGGGCGCCAAGGGCCAGAGGGCAGACGAACAAAGACAACTTTGTGTCTGTGAGCCTCTCTCCCCTTCACCTCCTCTGAAATAGGGAGAGAGAAAAAACAAAGCGGTGGAATGGGCAGCCAAAAGTGTGAAAATGGATTTCCAAGCTCATTTGATGTTAAGTCTTTAGTGTCAGGAGTGGTATATTCATTGATAAAGAAAAAAAAGAGGGAGAGGGAGGGAGACGGCTAGGTGGAGATGGAGGAAAGGAGGAGAAAAAAGGGAGGGAGAACAAGAGAGCATCTCCTGACAAACATTATTTTTTTTCTCCCCTGGAAGGAGGAGAGGTGTGGACTGGGTTTCAAATGGGAGGGAGGATTAGGGAGAGGGGGCTTAATGAGAAAAGGATCCCTAGTCAACGGACAGGCCCTGTCAAAAATAAGAAGCCAATACTCACTCACAGAAACCTAGCCAAGACCCAGCCTGCAAGCACACACACACATATACACACCTTCAGACCCAACAGTTTTCTTTAAATCCCATCAACCAAAGCCCAGCACCACCCTATATAACCAATACTACTATCTCCACCAGCTGTCTATCTCGCAGCCACTCTCTCTCCGTGCAGAAGAAACCAGCTGGAGAACCAGTTGTCCTTATCATTGCCAGTTTCCTCCACATGAACGGAACAAAGCTCGGCTGCAGCGCTCAGGACCAGACGCCTCTGGTCTCAAACACAATCCCGTTGTCTCCGCCACGACCGCTCGTTGGCTCATTTATTGTTTAAGATCTGCTCATTTAAATGTATATATATATATATATATATATATATGTAACATTAGCTGAGCCATATTTTCTCCATCTGCTAAAGACTAAAACAAAGCCGAAATGCAATTACCAAGTATTTATTGCAGGCTGCTGGCCAACTAGTAATAAGGTGTTGGTGACCTCCACCCAGTGATGTTTCCTTTATTTCTAATAAGGCCTAAGCAATTCTAATATGGCCCCCTCTATTTGGTTTAAGACTGGTGTACATGATGCAGTTTATATCTCAAAACTTTACCCTTCCTATCTCTATTAACATAAGTAAAGCTGGCACTACACTTATAATAAATTATAAAGGGTTTACAACCTGTAACTATTGACTTATACTTAGTACATATTTGGTAGATTAATGGTAATTACTTCCAATTGTAATGTAGTTGGAAGCAAATAAAAGTTGGCTTTAAGTGCTTATTTATGTATTCGTCAACAATTTTTTCATAAAGAATTCGCAAGTTATCCATAAAGTCATTAACTATTTATTAGCAAGTAAGTGGTTCGTACAAAGAGCTATAAGATCATAGTCATAGTTGTTTGCAATTGCATTGATAAAAAATAACAAAAAAAGTCGTTATTCAGTTCAATTCAATTCAATTTTATTTGTACAGCATTGTCTCAAGGCACTTTAAATAGTGAGGTCAATATTACGATATTACAGGGAAAACCCAACAAATCCCATAGTTATAGTGCATGACATCATGAACCATTCATCTACTGCACATACACTGATTGTGAGTGTTGAGTAGGAGCCAGTCCTGCGACGAGTTGAACAACGAGAACAACTAGAACATTAGGCACCGATGTGAGGCACCGATGTGAGGAACCAGTGAGCGTTTTCCTGGGCGTTGGCTTCCTTGACGATCAGGGTTGTGGAATTATCATGAGTTTATCCATGTTAACATGAGAGCCCCTCAAACCAGTTTGGAGGAACCATAAACACGCCTCCTGAAACAGTCTAATAGAAACTTGGATGTAATGGTGCCAATCGTCTGATTTCTTTCTGTTGTCTGTTTCATCAACTCTGCTTATGATAACTTGGCCCAGGTGGCGCTACCTGGGCCAAGCTGGGCCTTGGAGTTTGCATATTAGTCTAAAGATGAGCTGGCGTCCAATGTCAGCTGTGATTGGCTCCAGCCCGCCCGCAACCCTTAAAGGATGGATGAAAGACAAAGACCATGACAATTTAAGATATCTTCTGTCAGATGCATGACTCCAGTGTGTGTGCAGACGCACGGTGGCCCTGTTGGGGGAGCAGCCTCGACGACACTGCCGATGGCAACGTGTCCTCACTTCTCTCAGTGAATGTTCGTGGTGCCTCTGTGTGAGTGATTGTGAAGAAGGTACAGTATATATGAAGGCGTGGGCTTGGGTGCTGAACGTATTCAAATCTACTTGTTGATAAAGAGGAATGAGATTTCCCATTCACACTCGGAAGACGCAAGCTTGTATGGAGTCGGTCCAAAACTCGGAGCTGTAGCTATAGGCTACCTATGATTACAATGCTCATAGACACCTAACAAAGAGATGGAGCTGCACATGGTTGATAGAGAGAAAACGCAGTGTTTATGAAAATCGCACATTCCAGCGGATGGGAATAATTTCATTTGCAAAGAAAAGACCCTAAGCCGTCCCCAAATGAAGACCCCAGGGGATTCTTCTTCAGTACAAAAGACCTTTAATCCAATGAAACTCCCGTACACACAGACACACACACACACACACACACACACACACACATCTTTGCCACCACTCACTTGTTCTTTAACTTCCTATATGCTCTATGTTCTTTGTCTATGAAAGGATCCTGTGATTTATTTTTTTCCCTTTTGAATTTGCCAATGTTGAATCTCAAATGTTGTTTTTGTAGTTGTTTTTTTTTTTTTCTGAGCCAACAGCAAAAAAAAAGAATAACAAATGAGACAGAGTTCTGTGTCGAGGCGTCCCTTCATTCAGTGGCGTTGAAGTCAATTAAGTACACGGACTGAGTAATAATGTCTAATTGAAACAAACAAGTGAAATGTAATATTACATAAACAGAAAGCTTCTGTCTTGTTGGTCCTTATGAACATATGTCACAGCACCATGTCCTTACCCAGCCAATAAAAAAGCATGCTTCCTGTTTGAGGCAGTGGGCTTGTAATTAGTGGGGTGTTTTGGTAAAGGTTTCATCACCAATAACAAAACAAAATGAAAAACATCGGAGGAGCGATGCATTACCTGCATGCACATTGTACCCATTCAGGCATGCAAACTCTTTTATAATAATGCCCCTGTGAACATGCACACAATGCGCTACCATGTGCACCAGATGCACAGCGAAGGAGAGGTGTGTCCGCCTGCTGAGGGGCGTGGTCGTCGTGTTAATTTCGTTAAGGAAAACTATGACGAAAAATGTTCGTCAATGACCTTTTTTCCATGACAAGGACGAGACGTTGACGAAGAAATGTATGTTTTGTTTTTGAGACGGGACGAAAATGTTGAGTGTTAAGGTATTAACGTTATTGTTCCCCGGCGCGCATCTAGTCCAGCTGTGGCGGACCTGCGACTCACAAGCGGCTCTCTGGCTGCTCCTGTGTGTTTAGCCACGTTAGCAGAGCAGCTCTCAGACTGCAGCAACAGATTTCTGATACTTTTATTAGCCTAAATTAAATCATTTTCAAGAGAGAAAACATTTTGTCTAAAACTCGACTAAAACGTAATGACTTTTCGTTGACTAAAACATTTCCAGTTTTCGTCGAAACGAGACAAACTATGAAGGATACATGACTAAAATTTGACTAGAACAAATAAGCATTATAGTCAAATAACTAAGACTTAATCTAAAATAGCTGCCAAAATTAACACTGCTGTACTGAAGATCATTGAAAATGTGTTGAAGTTTTTAAAAATGTTCTCACCAAGAAAATGTTTTCATTGTATTCACAATTCCCAGCCCTAATCATAGTGTGACGTAACTTTCACGTACACCACAAACATCAAGGTGATTAGAGTCCGTGCTCCCTGCCCTGTGATTCAGAATGACTGGAGTTTCACACACCTGACTTGTGTGACTCGGGACTAAGATCATCACGTGCTCCTGCACATCTCAGATTCACACCCACACATTATAGACACAATGCCGCCTGTAAAATGATACTATTTATCATGTAAAATACACTACTTTCTCAGGACGGGGGCCGCAGGATGGGATCCTGGAAGTATGAGATTACACATTTAGATGTAGATTCATGCATTGTCTTTAGAGTGAATCCTTTGCAATGGTGCGCTTGTTAAAGGGCTTGCTTGTATTTGAAGTCCCTCTCCACTCAAACACCTTCTCTCTCTCTCTGTCTGTGTGTGAATCCAAGCAGTGTTCCACTCCCACTTAATTGACTTTGCATAAAGAGGCCTCTCTAAAGTAGGATAATAATGTCAAGATAAACCTCTACACTTTGCATAGGGAAATCAAGTACACATTGACGACTGGCACACAGGCCAAAGTGCTCTCTGCCCTCCATCACAGATACTGACACACACACACGCAGGCAGCTGTGGTTCAGGCGGTAGAGCAGGTCGTGCTGCAACCAGCAGGTCCAACAAGTCTCCCAACTCACACGACGAACTCTGATGTTTGTGCTAAAAACAGCCACATCGACCGTTTCCTGAACTAGCGCCTCTACAGATGATAGGTGGTATGCACAAATCCTTTCTTTGTGCCTCAGAGCATCTTTGGGCTTTAGACCCATGGTTGATGAGCTTGTAAAGGTCAGGGTGATGGATAGAGAATCAGCACGATTACTTTACAGAATTTAAAGAAATCCAATTCCTGACGGACTTACAAGATCCACCTCTGACCTCTAGCGGCCGTGTCGTAACACACTGTTTCAAAAACAACATTGTTCGTCGTATGAGTCGGAGGACAGTGTCGGCAGGTCGGTCGTCAATGGCTCTTCCACTCCACATGCAGAAGTGACCTTGAGCAAGACAATGGACCTAAATTCCTTGTTTTGTCACTTTTAATGATTGATAAGACTAGAGAAGCGCTATATAAATCCAGCCCATTTACACTTAGTTCTGTACATGTTCACACACATGCAGTCATGTCTACTGTATGTTTATTATTGTAATTAACAGGCTGGTTCAGATAATAATATCAAATAAAACTAAAGTTAGAGACTTACAAGAGACAAAGTAGAAAAGCCCCCCAATGATTCTCCATTTCCCATAATGCACCCACATTTCAAAAGGCCCTCCCTCACTTATAAACCACACCATTTAAACTCTGCAGCTACTGCTTGTCTCATTGGCCTTCATAAGAGTTGCTTTACTGTCTTCTATCTAAAACTCATTAGCCTTTTTTCAGATCAATCAAAAATGCCTCCGGAGCCAATTGGATAGATGTCTGTTGAGTGATGCAAAAATGTCGGTAGGGAGGAGGAGATGCCCGTTTCCAATGGAGGAGGTTCAGAGCAAATGAAATGAGCTCCCAGGATTCGTCTGGGTCCAAGGCTAAGCTCCCACAGTTTTGTGGTATAGGATAAGCTTTTCTGTAAATTACGTACATTAGCTGTTTATATTTAAAGGGGTAGTAAGCGATTTTGGAAAAAGATTGTTTCTCTCTTTGTTGTTGTTCTTGATTTTTTGCACTGCTCTGGTCGAGGCTCGAACCTGCAGCCACGAGTATAGGAGACAGGCACGCTAACCGCGAGGCCAAAACCCCTGAGTCGTAGCATCTGTTGATAGCACGTCTCTTAACGTGGCCGGGAGTGATGGTTACTAACTGCACACTGTTCCCCCCATGTTTTTTTTACCAATTTATAGAGCCAGAGTAGTTCTGTGTATGTGCCCCCCAAAAAGTTTTTTGGGCGCACACAGAACCAACAGCTAGCGGACTGTGAGGAAATATTCCCTGAGTGTTACAAAAAGTGTATTGAATTAAAATCGCTTCCTGCCCGTTTACTCTGTTTTCAGCTTCATTAAAAGAGTTTTGTCAGGGCATTAATCTGCATTTCAATCAGGAGAGACAAGTGAATGAGGAATAATTTATTACCGATTTAAGAGATAATATTTGATGACAAAGTCTTGATAGAATCATTTGCGCCTAGAGTCAAAATTAGAAAAATCTTCAAAAGTCAAACAATATATGGCACATGAACTTAAGCCAATAGTGCAGTACAATGAGTGAATAGTGGAGGTGGGAGAATAGTTCATATACTGTATCCTTAATAAATTTTATACATGATAAGATGACATCAGCAAGAGGCTAATTAGGAAAATAAATAATAATGGGGTTCACAGATCAAATAGAAACATCTGCTTCTTGTGTCACATCAAATAGCCACAGTTGTCAGTTTTTCATATGAAATTCAGCTGATTGCAGTAAAATGCCGTAGTTTATTATTCTTCAAAGGGAAATTATGAATGTGAAGAGTGTTTGAGATAGACAAGAAGAGCTCATTAGGGCTCTCAATGCTCAATCTACGAGCTTCATGTTTTTCTGTGAATTGATGTTGCTAGGCTACATGGAAGGAGTTTGTTCTTTTTTGACAGAATAAATGTTACCAGCTCTCCTCTTGTTCCAGGTCTCCACTTCCTGCCACTGTGTCTTTCCCACTCATTAGTGGAGAGAGATTGTCTGCCCCCCTGGTGTTTCACCTGGTGCAATTAACTCCACCCTCGTGTATTTAGTCCTTCCTCCTTGCACATGTCTAGGACATTTGGTTTACAATTCTTAAAAGTGAAAAAAGATGCATAAACATGAATATAATACAATAAATTATATTTAAAAGAGAACCATTGACACTGAATATAAAATAATGAAATAAGTTTGTGATTTTTAAATGGTGGTTATACTGTACATGTATATTTTTCAGCAGTTATTGTACAGTCAGTGATGGTGGGGAGGGGGTGGGGGTGATGTCAGGTTAGTACTTTGCAAAGTTCAGTTGAGTCGTGGGATAAAGACGAGTGCTTATGGCCCTGTGCCGTCTCCCAGATGGGCAACAGGGTGACGGGATGGTGGCAGGGCAGAGTTGTGTCTCTGCGGTGTCACATGTCAACCAGTGGGGGGGGTGACTTAATATGTGTTGGGCGGTGTATATGACGCTCTAGAGAGCTCTCTTGATGACTTCTGAACAAGGATAATACTCAGTATGTTGATACTCTTGGTAGAATAGTGCAAGCAGCTGCATGAACATTTTGGTATCATTAATGTCTTTTGAAAGTACACACTGCTGTGTCTTGGTGTTGACTGTCCAGGTGGCGTCCTTCACGGTGTGGTTTCCCAAAAGAATTTGAACCGAAAACCCTTCTCATCTTGTTTCCATAGGTGTTCAAAGCACAGTGGTCCTCACATTGTCGGTGTTTGCCAATTTTTTTGTCACTGTCAGCTGTCTCGTCAAATCGGAGATCATCATAACCACTGTTGTATCATCTGTAAATGTAGTTGTTTTTGTGGGGTGTAGAGACCGTAGAAGGGGGGCGACACCATCGACAAAACAGTAAATGGACTGTATTAATATAGCGCTTTTCTAGTCATATAGACCACTCAAAGCGCTTTACAGGAAAGTCACATTCACCCATTCACACACATTCATACAGCGCTGCTATTTACCACGCATTTTTCTGTCACATTCATACTCCTTCATGCACTGTCGGAAGAGCCGTCAGAGGCAAGTTAGGGTTAAGTGTCTTGCCCAAGGACACAACGGCATGTGTACTGGTGAGAGGTGGGATCGAACCGCCAACCTTCGTGTTGGTGGACAAACGACTCTACGTCCTGAGCCACAGCCGCCCCAAAACAGTGTTTTTTATGTTCTGACTGATCGGTGTAGGTTGACTTGAGACCCAGGCTGGTGCTTTGAAACTAGCCGTGCAAAGAACTCCATGATAATGGTTGTGAGTTCCAGCCGGGTGTAGTCATTTACTGTAAACAGCCATTGGTCGCCTTGTCTGTGTTTTGGCGCAGGAATGACCGTGACCTGATGTCAAGCAGGCGAGGACCTGGAGGTGTACTGAGACAGTTTGAGGATGTTGACTCTTCCAGTGGCTGGAAGACAGCCTCTTAGCATCCGTTCAAGAAACTCATTGGGCCTTCTTCACTGCCTTCTATACATTCACTGAGCTGAGCACTCCTCCTCCTCCTCCTCCTCCTCCTCCTCCTCCTCCTCCTACTAGGCCTCTAAAGAGAGTACATGGTCCATAATGATAGGAGAGGGTGTTGGTCCTGTCTTTGTCCTTTGTGTATGCCAAGTGTACAGTAGATGATTATTAAATAAATCCTGGAGTTGCAGCAAATCACGTGAAAATCGGGGCTCGTAAATCGGCACTCGATCGCTTTGTGTGAACTATCAACGACGCGATCAAAGTGACTTGCCTAGGCCTCGCCGACATGTCCAGATATCTAGCAGGCTAAATATCTGGACTAGTCAGAGAACCCATCTCCTGGAGTGTGAGCTGTGATGTGACAGACAGTAAGTGCGTCAACCTGGAAACTCAGAGGGGGAACTGTAGCACAACAACATGACAACAATCTTCACACATATTCTCTGCCTTTTCCTTTTCGGTGTTTCTGAACACGTTACGTCATGTTGTGGGTTTTCACTGATACAGATAAAGAGCGTTACTTCAAGCTGGCTTTAGTATGTCTCTCTACTCTCCTGCTGTGTGTTGGTCACCAAAGATCTGCTGCCTTGTTAAATTACCAGCAAGCTGATTTCCACGTTCCAAGATTATTTAACCAATGACCTACACTGCTTATTTTGGTATAGTGTGTGAGTAAATACACCCCCACACCACCACCGTTAATATGTCTAATTACAGATTAGCATTCTTCACATAGACTCAGATTTCCAAATTTAGTCTCCAGAGGACCCAGCTAGACACACAGGAGCTTCCTCTCCTCCAGCTGCCATGTGTCCACAGCTCTGGTTAATTCCAAACCTGAAAAGACTGAGCTGTGTTTAATTTGACCTGCTGCTATGAATAGAGAGTATGTGTTTAAGTTGTGGAGCTTTTTGTAACTCCAGTTTGTGGGTTTTGATGTTGTGTCATAAATCTCCCATCAGCTCTTGCAGAACTGTTTGTAGCCTAAATGGCATTCTACTCATTCCATCAACCAGGTTGAGAAAACAGTGATTAATAAAAAAGCTATTCATTATTATCGAAGAGAGTTATCAGTATTTGTTAAATGATTAATACCTATTATATTATAACAATACCCAGTCATAATTAATATTAACAGCCTCAGATGTTCCTCGATTTCAGTATCTTCTACCAGAGGTTCATTTGAAACATACCCTCTTCCTCCATCGTGCTCTGCTGGTCTCCTCAGTCTGAAAAGGCCTTTCTGAAACTTAGAAGAGTCTTACATGTCTAATCTAGTCCTCATCCAACCAGATCCCTCGAAACATTGTATTGTGGTGGTGGATGCTTCTGATGCAGTTCTGTCCCAATATTCAGATTCCAAGTTACACCATTGTGCTTTTCTTCTCTCTTATATTTGTTACAGGGCGCTGAGCACCTGTTTTTGATGTGGATAGACCACAAAGGCCTCGCCTACACCCCGACAGCTAAAGAATCATATAGATGAGCCCCGTTGTCTGCCATCATCCTGTAGTATATATCATCCTGGCCCCCAGTTCCAGGATGTCCGAGGTCAAACATAGCCTTGGACTTCGTTAATGGGGTCCCTCTATGCCAAGATAACACACCATTGTAGTATTGTACATAGATTCCTCTAAAGTTCCCGAACTTTCCTCATCTAAAGAGATTGCAGAGTCCTTGCTAATCATGCTTTTCCGTTTCCACGACCATGGTCGACAATTCAAAATTTGGAAGCCTTTTGTGTCAGTACTTATGGTCTACCATCTCTCTACCTTCTGGTTTCCTTTCACTGAGAAACAGCCACCCAGAACAAGATCCTCGAAACTGCTCTACAATGTGTCTCAGCCTCTAATCCCCTGTCCTGGAGTTACCAGCTCCCATCCAACATCATTAATGCTTCTCTGTTTTTCTGAAAGCAACAAACACATCGCTGATTGGTTTCCTCCTCCAACCTATCCCCAGGGACGGAGAGTTTGGTTGTCCACAGAAAACATTCCATCTCGTTCAGCCACGGTCAGTGGTCCACCTGCACCTGTCTGCCTTTTCTGCCACGCCCAGCTGTCTTTTATGGACCCCTGCATCTGAATTGGTCATCTCCAAACTGCTCTGGATTTGGACTGTCAACTCTGCTCACCTGCCTGTCCCGCTCTCCACAACCATACCCCGGAACCTCCGCCCAACCATTTTCAACTCTTATCAACATTTACGTTGTTCCACTAAGTGGTACAATCAAAACTTTTTAAGATCATATTTTTCTTTAAAACTTCATTGGACTTTTGTCCTGTGTTCTGCATATTGAGTCCAGTTAAATCCCTTTAAAAACAACAATACATACAAAATGTGCAATGTAACTCTCAATGAAAACACTTTATTTCTGTGTGACATCTGTGGCATTTAAAATCTTCTGTACTTATTTCATTCTTGGAAGCATATTTTTCCGAAATGTTGAACTAATTCTTTAAGGTAGATCGTTAATTCTACAAGCAAGGCTATTGCTGCCTAACTTATAATTGAGTCCTGTGTTAAAATGTACACGATCTACATTTTTGTATAAATTTGTGATTAAAGTGGAAACAAACAATCTTTTTGCCGGATCGCTTCACCCAGTAATGAAAATTGACTAATGACAACCAGTGGTGTAGGACAGCGATACAGATGGAATGTAATGAACTTGACCAAACATGCTGTCCTGAGTTGGCATGTGTTTCAGCAGAAACAAGTTTTACCCTCCTTCTGCCCTCCAATCTACAGTCGAGGGCAGCGGGGCAAGAAAAAAAATAGAACCGAAAAAGCAATCAACAGCACCACCCCCACCTTCACACAAAACCACCCCCCCCCCGAACTGATTTGCATTTGATCCCAAGATCATGTTTTATTTATCAGTAATCACAACCAATCAGGAAAGAAATTAATCAATGAAGGCGCGAGGAAGGAGAGATATCCGCCATCTGGGGGTTGCACTGATCCCTCCACCCCCGGACAGGCCCACACACACACACACACAAGCACATGAGTGTGTGAGTACACATACACATCCAAGGTCCAATACATAGATACACACACACACACACACACACACATGAGCAAGTCATGCGGTGAGAATAACACATATCCACTCAACAATGATGAGAACCAACAAATTGCACACACACACACACACACACAGAGTGAATTCCCCTTTCCGCTGGCTTGTCATAGGCCCATATTTAGGTGACTGATATTTTTCTCTCCCCCTACCAATGAGCTCCAAGCAAGTCCATATGGCCCGGATCAAAGGTGTTGCTGGGTGCATGCTTCTGCTTTATTGCCAGCCGCTGCTGTTAATTAGGAAACAAGATCACAGGCAGTATTAAAATCCAATTAAATTGATATGAACAGATTGCCAAGTGATGTTCGCTAATGTATAATTGAGCACCATGCAAATTTCTCTGGCTGCCTTTTGTTTTGCCCTGTCTCTGCCTCTATCTCCCAGGCCCACAATGAGCAGCCGAGCTTGAAACTTTTCCTCTTTCTGTCGTCACCGGCTGAGAGATAAACAAGTTAATGCCCTGAGATGGGGGTATTGCTTTCATCAGTTAAAGTGATATCCTTCCCATCATGCATCGGGGGGACTGTGGAGGATAGAAGGTATATCAGCAGGGCATGTGTCCCAGGATGCTCTCAGAGGGCCTCAATATCTGTCCTGTCTGGACATGTGCTTTTGAAAAAAAGTGTGCATTTCCATGCAGACAAAAATGTATAATATGTACATTTATGAGCACATTTAGTTTCTTAACAAGATGCTTTGGAGTTTAGAGGTCAGAGGAAATGTGAAAATAGAGGGGTTGTAGATTATCTTTTTATAGACAGCAGTGAGGATTTAGAGACCCCAATGACAAAATAAACCAATCTTAACAAAACAGAGTCACGTTCAGGTCAATTACCAAGCTGTCATCACAAATACCAATCATAAATCAAGGTACAGGCACAAGAACTATTCCATACACGCAGAAGAAATCATCTACTAAAAAAGCAGAGGACAGCAGACAAAGGGATCTCCAGTGCTACAGACGAGACAATGATTTTCTTAAAGACTGTCTAACTTTAACTGTGATCTCGTCAACCTCCTCTAACATCGCAGGTCAACCAGGTTATTGGATTGGACATATTCGGGATTAAGGATTTAAAAGGTGGATTATAACGGCTTCCCCCATCCGAGGATTTGCATTGTGACATATTCATACAAGAAGATGTGACTGGTCAGACTGGTTAATAAGTGAATGATTTTTTTTCTTCTACTCTGAGCTTAAATCTGGTCCAGCAGTGGGCTGGCAGGTTTTAACAACAGGGCTTAGACCTGCATGAATGATGAATGACATGAACGATGATCAGGTTGTCAGACTGTGCCAGCGAGTAAAGCTGTCACTACTCCCTGCTTTTCCTGAATGACTTCTTTGGATCTTTCAACATAATAGTTTTTAAATTGGCTTCCCTGTTCCATGGGCCCTTGCTGCAATCCAGTCTTTTTGAGGAGGTTCTGGGGGCAATCAAGTTTCATGAGGATTGATTTCATAGACATCTAGGTATCACTCAGTTTTCATTGGGAGAATTCTGGGGACTTGATGTCCTTCTAAGGAATCTCAATTGGTTTTTAAAGATGTTTCAGGAACCTCCATGAGTCTTTTAAATGTGTTTCAGTGTTTAAAGTTATAGTTAGTTAGAGGTGTTGTCGAGGTTTATCATGTAACTTACCTCTCTATGGTCCACATAGGTCAATGTGGGTGTGTTAAATAATCCAGGGGGTACGGTTCCATGGGTCCTAAATGGGTTACAGGACTTACTGAGGTTCTTGTGGGTATTGAGGTTATTCCACGAGGGATGCCAGAGCACCTAACATGTCTTAAGGACCCTCAGAGTTTCTTGAATGGGTCTCTGAGGGTGGGTATTAAGGGCTTTGAACGGTCTTTGAGAAGATTTCAGCGGTTTCAGTGTAACTTAATTCACTAAGGTTCCCAGGGGTCAGAAGGATCCCAAGAGTAGGGTTCTATGAGTCTCACAAGGGTCCCAGGACTCATTGACATACTTGTGGATATTGAGATAATTCTGGAACACCTGGCAGAATTGTTAACGATGGTGTTATTTAACAGTTTTCAGAGCTTTGCCGTTGTCCTTAAGGATGGCCCCAGCGGTCGCCAGGGACTTCCACAGGTTTCATTGTAATTTCATTCACCAACGCCTGGTTCAGATCTCCTGAAACAGGCCTGTGTGCCTGTTTAGAGGTCCTTGACATATACACCTGTTCAGCAAACAAACCCAGTGATTACAGAGTCAGGGAAGTATGCCATTCGGAGCCCAGCCAATTATAACCCCATATCATCAGTGATTAAATACCACTCACTCTAACAGCTGAATGAGCCTAATCACATATATTGTTGACATATCATCTCACATACAAAGCGAAAAAGTAAAATGCTTGGATCGAAATGAAAAAAAAACAGTCTCTCTGTCAGATGCCACCATCGCTAGAGAATAGGCTGCCGGCCAAGTCAAAACCTACCGGGAATGTCAGGATGTCGCCAAGTCAGACCAAGCAGGCGATGAAGAGAAAAAGAGGGATGAGGAGCGAAGGAGGGATAAAGAGATGGATGAGGAGAAGTGGGTGCAGCTGGTGCCCTTTGTTTCTCTGGTGCTTGGCCCTCAGAGCTTCAGATCCACTGGGAGGGCAGAGAAAGCCCCAGTAATGACATGCTAATGTGACTGTCGGGAAAGAAAAGTAGAGAGATCGGAAATTGTGCCAATTCTCTGCCGTAAATGGGCAACATTACTAAAAGGAGGGGAAATACTCCCCATCCTTTTTATATAAAAAGTGATAAAAGCCTCGATAAATCCCAATAAAAAGGGATTTGGAGATATGAGGCGAACAGATAAGAGTGAAATCGGGGAGAAGGGATGGAGGTGGGGGAGGATGGATAAAGGTGTAATTTTGGCTGGAAAGAGTTGAGGTGTTCAAGGCCTGCTGGGAAATCTGCGTGTGGAGTTGGATGGTGTTTGGCTTTGCATCCCCAGTTTGACAATGTTTTTTATGCTCCCTTATGCATTAGACAAAAATGAAAGCCGAACAAAGTGACAATCAATCAATGTGTATATATATTTATATATATATTTACGCTGCTTAATCATAGTGTTTTGCATTAAAGTATGTTTTTGGATTAAATCATTTGCTGGACACAGCCTTTTTACCATTAGCAATTCATTACTATATTATTTGTGAGACATAACTAATATACATAGGTATTAATAATTTAGATTATGTCATAGAAAACTATATTTCAATTGCTTTTGACAAAAAAACTAAATGGTGATATAGGACTCTTTTCCAAAATGTTTATTCTGTTCAGAGCAAGTGGAATGTATAGCAATGATGATGGGAAACATAATTTTGCTTTAGAATTTCCTCCTATAGGAAACAAGTCCCCTTGCGCAGTAGCTTATTCTACTATACTTTACTAATATACTTGGATCTGTTAGTGGCTATAGCAATTATGACATGAGCAAAGAAGGTGATGTGGTGGAAAGATCACTGTCAGAAACTATATTACCTGAACACTCAGCGGCTCCCATCGATAGCAGAGTATAACCATCATAAATGTGTACTGTTAGTGGTATGAAGAGGAATAATGTTACAAAGAAAGACAAAGCTTCAAGAAAGAACCGTTCATATGAACCGGTTTGTTCTTAAATCGTGCACACGAGTGATTTAGGAGAACTTGCCGCATTCACCAATTTTCTCGTATTTTGTGTTTTCTTTTATACGAACACAATTTATGACTGGTCCAGATCAGTCATAGGAGTCGCATAAATGAGTCTGCTGTTAATACAAAAAACAGATTTTTCACTAAGGGATCGTTTTTTTCATCAATTTGATTCAATTATGAATGTATAATCAAATAAACTTTTGTATATAAATATATACATGGTTGACAATATTCTGTTTGACTCTGCAATTGGAACTATAATATAATTCAGAATGTATGTATTAATGTCTGCTAAACATTTTTGCGCAATGGCCAGGGGATCACACATCTCAGCTGGCATGCAGAGAGTTGCTGGCTTGACATGTCAGTTGTTAATTGTCGCCATGCAAACTTTTTTAGGACATTTACCTCAAATTCACTCAAATTAGTTCATGACATCTCTAGTCAACCTGCAGACGAGACAGGAGCATCATACAACAAGCGTTGTGCGCAGTCGTGCCGTGCTGCACAGTTGGTGTTGTGAAAGGCAAGCGGATGAGCCTTAACACAGCTGCTCTACACGCCAGAGAGAAAATGTTAAATCATTTTTACATGCTGCATATTGTTTAATATTGCAAGGAAGGCAGGTGCACTGATCCAGCATCAGCAGAAAACATGCCTGTGCAACATCGCTTGTTATGGCACGTATGTTTTTCATTCATAACAATATTCCTGCTGCTATGAGTTTTTTTCTTTTCTTTTTTGGGAGGTCAATTTTTCTATGGATGCATTTCATCTTTATTTCAGCGACGGTGCAACTCACATGTAAATCAATCACAGATAACAGTCCCCTAAATATGCCTGATATATTTCTTCAAGATCCATGCATTATCCCATGGGAAATGGGTCAAAATGTCAAAAACAATCTCAGAATTTTTAAGAAAGGGAGGAAGTAAAATAAAATCCTGAATTGGTTCTTTCTGGGCCCATATCCCATCCTTCCACCAAGTTTTGTTCCATTCATTAGTTTCTGTGCAATCCTTCTGAAAAGTCTTCTGAAATCTAGACCTATGTGACTTTTCTGGACAATGACCCACCAACCTATTCCCAGAGGTCAAAGTTTGATGATGTATTTGGTTTTTTCGTCTGGTGTTCTGGTGGATGTTGCTCTCTCCATTTTCTGCATGAATACGGTGTTATTAAGTAAAAAAGCTCAGATTGCCTTCTCTTTATTTCCTTCACTACAACTGTACATTACCACTGTACAAAATATAAAAATGAGCACGACTTTCAATTCAGTATGTTTAAAACAGCATCAGAATTGAAGGTATCCAAATAAAGCTGCTTTTTAATAAGTAATACAACAATAATTCCGCCATACAGCTGTGTGTGCAGAAAACAGGTAATTTCCTTTGTACTGTGTTTTAAGTATATTGAAAATGATAATAAAAACACGCTTCCAAAAATAAGACAACAACATATGAGCAAACTGGATTGCAGTACATTTGTAGAGAGCTGATTTTTGCATGTGTTTATTCATTTAAACACATTGTTCTGAATTTCATTCACAGTGTATTTATTCTAATGATGCTAATTAAGAAACAAATGGGCCACTCGATAAATCAATGTTTTTAATGAATATACATATATATTCTTTATATATGTAACATGTAATACTATACTATAAAAGATATATCAACTATAGGCAAATATTATTATTTCTTATTATCTTCTTCTATTCTTATCTTTGATTATCTAACGATTTATCTATGTATGTATCTATGAAATATAAGGAGCATGTTAATTAATGGGGTTTTGGCCTAAATTTACTTCTTATATCCTTATTGTTTCTTTTCTTTTAATTTCATATTAATATTAGCATGAAAAAGACACAAAACATCGTTATATTTTTGTGAACATACTCAACATGTACATGTAAAAGAGTATGTTTGTACAAATAGGATAATTGTTCCTAGGTAGTTTTACAGGGCCTTTTGTTTTGAGTCCCTGCTTTTTACCTGGAAACATTTCAATCCAACACACAGAACTAGGTTGTAATCTTGTGTGTGCGCGTACGTCTGTGTGTTTCTCAGATATCTATAGTAACAATGAAAAGTAACAATAAAAATCAAAAAGGAATGTTGGGCAGAAAATTATGGAGGGGTGCTGGGGTGTGCATGCGTGGTATGTGTGTGTTTGTGTTCTGAATGTGGCAGATGAGTGTAAGGTGTGGGTGTGTATGAGCACCTAATTGGCCCAGATATAACAGAATGAAATATTCATGTGGAGTCTCTGCGACTTTGCAAAAAGAAACCTGGTGTGTAATGATGGAGTCAGACTATTTTATGTGCCGTGCACCCCGCTGACACACTTAAAACTCACCGTGCCTCCACATCTACCAAAAATTACACCCTTTTTTTTTTAGAAAAGGTAGTTGTGGCATGATGTTTTCTATTAACATGATAAGGACATGTAGTCAATTAATAATGGAATCATTAATATGTCCAGACACAACATTTACGTTTTACACCAAAATATCTGGTGTGAATATCTTCTATGGCTTCAGCATTATGAAAGTCTAATTTCAACACAATTAACTCCTGATCCATTGATTCCCTGTCACATGAAAATTTCCAACTTAACTAAACTCAGAAGAGCAGAAGACATGTATGGGCCAACTTTGAATCATGTCATAGGGGCACCTCCAGGAAACAGGAAGTTACGGGCTGTATTATTGTACATATTACTTCTGCCAGGTTTTTCAGATCTAGCTCAAATGTATGTATATATATATATGTATATATATATATATATATATATATATATATATATATATATATATATATATATATATATATATATATAACTCTCAAGACATTGAGGATGGAATATTGTGAAGTTTCTGAGTTTCAAATTGTGTGACTTCAGAGTTGCTAATTTACATACTCGCCATGGACAGAGGACTGTAGTACATTAGGGCTCATCATCACATCTTTCTGAAATGTCACGTTTGATAAGAGTCCAGACATCTACAAGATAATCGTGTAAATGGACTGTATGGACTATTTTCAAAGTGCATTTATAATCAACCACTCAAATCGCTTTTTCGTTACAATCACACCTTTTCGCACACATTCATGCAGCGCTGCTATTTACATCGCATTTCCTATCATATACATACGCTGAGCCGTCAGAGGACTTTTAAGGACACTCGGCATGCTGACGAGGGGGGAGCGGCGATTGAACCACTGACCGCTTGGTTTGTGGACAACCTTTCTACCTCTGGAGCCACAGCCAGTGTAGCTACTCTATGCTAACCACTTCCAATACACCCTCCTCTTGCTCCTGCTCACCCTCGGATGTTTGATTTTTTCGGGGGCCTGCAACTTCTCTTCACATCCTTGTGAGCTTTCGTTTATCCATGTTCCCACCCTCGCCTCATCCATCCACAGACTTTTTGCTCTGAGCCACAGCATCTGACATGACCAGCAGACGGGACGGGGGGACGGGACGGGGGGACGGGACGGGGGGACGGGGGGGGGGCTGACAAGAGACGTGATTGGGTCAGCCCAGTGTGGGTATAGAAAATGAACCATGTCCCTGCTTTAAGGGCCAGTATTTGACCAAAAAATTTTGATTAAAGATTCATTTATATCGGCTGGTGAGATTTGCCCTGAAGTGATGAACAAAAAAAACATCACATAAATATTGAGTTACATTTCAAAAAAACTAGAAAACTTTAATTAGCTAGCTAGCTAACAAGAGTGAGGATTTAAAAAAAAGTCAAATTTAATGAACAAAATGAAAAAAAGAAGAACCCTCAGAATTTCTTCGGCGATAGTTGACTGCAACATCAGGTCAGTTCACGGTTTTCTGGTAGTGACTTGCAATTAAAATGTTGATTCATTTGCTCTTCTCCGACAGCACAGTTTTACCAGGGTTGTCAATCGTAATTGTCCATCATGCTGAGCCACACACCTTTTTATATCATCCAATAACTTATTTAAAACAAAGGGCAGACTTTATGAAGTATACTTTATGACGTATACTGCAACCAGCCGCCAGGGACCTCACTTCTGCCTTCATGTTGTCCATCTTTACATGGGTTAGGCCAAATGGACAAAAAATGTGAAAAAGTTCTATGTCACACTTAGCCAAATGGTTGAGAATGTTTGTTTACGTATTTTAAAGATGCAGAGGTCGGAGTTGGTCCTGCCACTGACATTCAGTCAGGAATGTTACTTTGGTGCAGGAGTAAGATTTGAACTGAATCTGGTATACTCAACAAACAGACACTTAGAGATAGTGGAACTTCTAACTAAGTGATATGGAGACCACACGAAAACATAATTCATATTAACCTCATCTCTCATGAATACAGCTCTCCATCATTGTGCCGATTTCATCTCAAATTTTCAGGCCAACATGAACATGAAATAAAGTTTGAACTTTCACATTTCCATGACAACTGAGCAAACGTGATACAGGCCACTTCAAAATGAATACGCCCTAATTTTAAAACGCATTGCATACATTTACGCCTGGCATCCACACGACTTCAAAGTTTCCGGGCCCCTGAAATTACAGGTGATGATGTATTCCCTGATTGGTCATGCGCAAATCACCCTCTTTCCTGAAGAAAACGAACATCATCAGCCTTCACTGCCAGTGTTGGCTGAGTGAAGACTATTTTTCTTTACCACTGTTTCCAATGTCGGACAAAAACAGATAAACTCAATAATTAAGTTCTATCTTTTGTATTACTATTCACAAACGCAGCGCAGAATTTCAGGCCTTGACCACCATTATGGTTACTTCTTCAAAACCTTGTTAATTTTCTGCTGTGTCTCCTCACTCCTCTGCCGGGACTCATCACTCCTCTGTTGCTCTGATGAACTGCGGAGACAATGCTTTGATTGATATTGAGATTGAATTTCCCCAATTCGGAAGTCTCAAACTCTTCTGGTGCATCCAAATGCATCCTTCCCGAGAGGAGAAACTCCAGAGGAGACCCAGGGGGAGAAGGAGAAGCCCCTTCTAAACGCACTGCAGAGTTGCTCAACACACCAGGACCTCCCTCCAAAGTGGAAACCTCTGACTGGTTTGCGCATCACACAAGCAGCCACTAAAGCCTTGGCAGTGAGCGGCGCAGGCCTTGGCACAGTTCACCTTAGCGAGTGGCAGCTTCAAGCCCCCTCCCACTGCTGGTTGGCCGAGAGAGATACAGAGGCAGACTGGAAACCAGAGAGAGACCTGATTGAGCAGAACGGAGTGTTCGATTGGCTATGCTGTGTGTTTCTGTCGGGCATTGGCCGGCCAGCAGGCTACAGAGCGCTCTGAGTCTCCCCGAAGTGATGCTGAACAGAGAAAGGAAGAAGAAAACAAAACAGGACCACAATGGGGGTTTTGCATGGACAAATAATTAAAATCCATTTGTTTCCTCCTTTTATTCTCTGTTTCTCTGTCTCTGTTCTGCTGAACCGAAGCTCGTGAGCGCTGGCCACAGAGCGGCGAGTGTGGCCAAACTGGAGCTGTCCCATCCAAACCACATCCAGCCGACAGCCTTCAAGGAGCAGCTGAATAAAAACGGCTGCTCCGCATTAGAGAGCACAAAGACAACCGTTGGTCTCCACTGGCTAACTGCAGCGCCGTTACACTGAGGCTGGCTTCCCTTCAAAATCTGTTCAGCTAGTAATTGGCCTCCACAGAATGAAGCATATTCAACCAATATGGTTGCATGTCATATATCGTCATTAAATCATTTCATCATCGTGTGTATATAGCTCCATCAAATAAATAAAGAATCAAATGTGAAGAATACCCATTCCAGTGACAAAGCAGAAACTGCCTCACCTTCATTAACAGGAGGGAAAATAATAATAAACAGGCAACATCAGGGACAGAGTGCTGATCTAAGTTTTCTTTTGTTCTGTATTCTGCTTTAAAGTGGTTAAGGACCAGGCCCATTGCTCGTCCTGATAGCGAGCTACTGGTGAGAGGTATTAGACAGACACGTTGCCCAATCGTCCACCACAACTGCCCCCTAAAGGCCCAGTCACACCTGCACTTGACATAGCAATGATAATTTCATCGGAACCGTTGACCAAAAGCAAACTCTCTTGACTGACCTTTAAGGGAAGTTGGAGAGATGGAGAGTCCAAAACAGAGGTAAGCTATCAAAGCCTGTTCACTTTTATACACAAGCCCGCTGTGCTGAATTGAAAGTGATCCACAAAGTCGGGCTCTCCAGAGAGCCACTGAGACAGTGAGACAGGAGTTAGTGACACAAACATGCCTCTTGAATAAACTGTGTCAGCTGCCAGGCTTCCTGACTGATAATTAGCAAGCCCAATAGCTTGAACTCTTTTTGACTGATTAGTGTTATAATGAGGTTTGGCTGTGGTACAACAACATCACACTACCTTCACCCCTCCATCTGAGGGATGACAGCCATTTTGCATACACACAACACAAGAGGCCATGAAGGCAAGAGTTGTTCTTAGTGTTGTAAAAACGCAAGTCGCTGTTACTTGCTGATGGTGAAACAGCAAACTTGCATCAGTGACACTGGGGCAATTAGGAACAATTTGGTCACCATGTTGTGTTGAGCCCACAATACTAAATGAATGCCAGTGCAGTAAATTAGTGTCTTTTATTTAGTATGATGGAAAAGAAGGTTGTGAAGGTTGTGGGTGTGTAATGTAGCACAACTTTCAACCATAGTGTCAAAGTTATTTGCACTTTATTTTAGTTTGAAGACCAACCTTGGCTTAAAAAAATTCTGACTTGGTGTCTTCTTAACCTCGTACTGTCTACAGATGTTGCTCCTTTATTTTCAACCACTTTAAGGAAGTAATGCAGCGGCTGTAAGAGGGGGGAGGGGTTAAGTGTGGTCTGCACTTGATAACTGTAGACGCTAGGGGGCAGCAGTATGCCTGAATTCTGTTGACAAGATTTTAGGAAAATACACCGTCCGACTACAAAGTGGGTTGCAATGGCAGAGTGGCGCTGTTCGTATTTCTGTACGTTTACTCAAATGGAAATAAGGAACTAAAGAAGCAGTAACAATTAGAATGAGCAGAAATCAGTAGCCAAAATATTAGACATTCGTTTCTTGCTATGTTCCTGGTGAATGAAACTTACAAGAGTTACCTTTTGTATGAGCTGATATTCATCGGATGCACGTTAAGACGAAACATGACTGACCTCTTGTCTGTGAATTTCATCATTGTTTTAAAGTAATCTATTTGTCCACCAAATGGCTACTTCACCTACTGCCAGAAAACTGGCACTATTATATGCTTGGCATGTTTTTGAATGTTCACAATTTGTTCCCTGATGCTTTTAAAGGCATCATGTAAATTTTAGATGCTGTTGTGTTGATTTTTGGGAAACGATGCCAGGTATGTGGTAATCGTTTTGGGCTTTCAAAGCAATTTCTTGGGTAGCGAGGATGAGTCGAACTCACAATCTCCAGCATGAGAGACGGACGTAGTATCAAAAGAGCTAAATTCAATTGACTTCATGTATGTCACTATAGGTATGTATTTCATCCAAAAACAAGTTTGTTTGTTTTTATAGAAATGGATATAATCTCTCAGATAAATACTTTCTGATGTACTGCTTAATAACATCTGAGCTGCCAGTGAAACAACATCAGATACACAGGGCAATATCTCAGCAGTCCATTGGTCAATCTGACACCTCTATCGAACCGTCAGAGCCGATAGAATTGACAAACAGCCTCCAAATCCCTTTCAATAGCACCAATCGCTAACTATGAGGAAGCAAACACTGCGTAGAAAATGATAGGTCGAACCCATTTAACATTAGAAACACATAATGTTCATTGACAATGTATACTTGATCTGTTATATATTTACTGTTATTTGTGTTTGTTAAATTTTCAGTCAGTGCTGTCAGCGTGTGTTAACACAGTCACACTGCATCCTAAAACAAATCAAAACAGTTTCACCGCTTCGTATGTTGATTGGATCTTTGTTGATTATTTCTATTGAGTCATCAACACTTCTTTCCTGTGAACAGTTGGTATAATAATTCAGAAGAAAACTGTAAACGCTGTGCGAAAACCAGTGTGGTTTGGTCTTATAGCTGCTGGTTTTTCAGACCCTACTTGTTTTTCTGGTGGATGCAAAGTGACCCGTTTGGTTGTTGAGGACCAGGGGCTTTTCCAGGGGCTTTCCTGTTTCAAATGCAAATTCAGGGAGTGGGGATGAAGGCGTCATCTTCCCCCTCCTTTGCTGCCACCTTTTCTCTACGTCTCTGTTCTGAGAGGACAAGACAATAAGAGAGGTGGACCTGTGTACAGAGGATGCTAGGATGCTGCTTTTACACACACACACACACACACACACACACACACACACACACACACACACACACACACACACACACACACAACTCCCAAGGGCCTGAGAGTAAAGTCATGCGCTGCTCACATTGAGGTCAGTGGTGGATGGTGGATAAAGCAAAAAGCCAAAGCAGGATTTGAATAATTCTGCATCATAGATGCACAGAAAAGTGCACATGGATTCCAAAGTACAAATGAAAAAAAACAAAAAAAACTGACGGACTCTGGTGTTTCAGAGACATCACCTCTGGGTTGGTAGAAAGAGCAGTAAACAACTTCAGGTAGATGAGAAATTATGAATGAAAATGTCTGAGATTATCTTTTCTCTTTACAACTACTTGTTTTTGTGTATTATCTCATGAATTTTTCCTTTTCAATAAATCAATAAATGTATTAACTCAGATATTTATTCACTGATTGTAATCTATCTATCTGTATCAATCATTCATTCACCGTTGAATCATGCACCTTTGTTCATTTGTACTCTCACCCATCAATTTAGTCATTCATAGAAACATGTATATATAAATTCATTCACCCATCTATTTACCATGTATCAGAACATTCATTCATCTATCGAAATATTGTTTATTCACCCACATTTTCCCCCAATGCTGTGATATGTTTTCACAATTCTGTTGAATTTATAAATATCCATTCATCCTTTCATCCATCCATTGCTTCACCTCTATTTTAAAATGATCAGCATGAATGTACTCTTCAAGAAAGGGTTTCTTTCTTTCTTTTCCTCTTTCATCACAACGGTTATCCTTTTGTTTATTCCTGTGTTCATTTGTTCCCTGATCGATTAATTCCTTATTCAAGAGTTAGTATTTAGTGTAAATGTTCTTTCATTCATTCAGATTTCCATCTATCCATTGGTTTTTTAGACTCCTTTTACATAATAATCACTGCTTTGTACCTTCCTTCCTATTAGTTTATATATGAATTGAATCATTTAGCTTTCATTCACATGCCCATGGCTGAACATCTGAACATACGCTGACAGGATGTAGGTGGTCAGTATTGTTACGTGTTGCGATGTGTTTGTCCCTGAACTTCTTCCCTCTTTGTCTCCTGACTCCCACACCGTCACGTCTTCATCGCTTCTGTCCCAGTGACTCTCGCTGCAGTAATTACAACACTGCAGCAAAAAAAAGATCCTCTATTGTCATAATTACTAAACTGTGGATATTAAAATGTGACTTCATTAGGACTCAATTTCAGCTTTTCTGAAAGCATCACAAGACCACGTACAGTGCAGAAACTGAAATCAACAAAGGGTAATCTGGTTTTGAAAAGTGAAATATTACCACCTATTATATTGTAATCTCATCAAGTGCCGATATGTCGGAGATTACAAAAGCAGAATGTGGGGTCTCGGATGACTGTAATTAAGGCCAACCCATCCACTTACAAATAAAGGCAATAAAAGCATTATTATGTGGAGAATTACAGGAAATTCTCTTTTCAGAAAAGGTTGAAGAATGGAAGTATGATTACCCTTCCCCCCCTCTTTTACTTGGTCTTTTTTAAAGACAGCAGAGGGCTAATCTTTGTGCAGCCACAGACAGAATAGCAATGGTGCCCCGGAGAAATGTGTTGAATAAATGGACAAGGCGGGAGGATTGGGAGGCGTGTGTGCGTGTGTGAGGAACAGCCAAAAGAATGCCATTTTCTTTTCTTTGCAACCGCCTTTCTAATGAAATAGTGGAGAATCTAACAGAGTGTCTTTAGTCACAAAGGGAAGGATTTGGCGACTGCTTCCTTCTGCTAATTTATTCCTTCAAAAGTCTTAATATCTGTGCAGCGGGCGGAGGATCACACAACACAAGCATTTTCTCTGCCACTCAAGATCCTCTTTTTTTCTTTTAGTTTAGAGATTAGATTTTTTTTCCCTTCAAAGCTTCCAAAATGTCAAATTTCTATTAACATAAAAGTTAAAATGTAACAAAAGACCGTGATTGATGAATTTAGTGAGGCAGAAAATGTGTGTATGTGTGTGTGGACAGTGTGGGGGAGGGTTCAGGCTAACCACAGGAACTGATCTTGCCTCTTGCTCCTTTTCCGCAGCAGCATTTTATTTTGTAATTGTCTCAGTAAGCATCCCAACTTTGACCTACACAAAACCTCTCACGATACAAGACAACTGATATTGATGTTGAAATGTTTACAATGGCACTCAGGAGAGAGCATATTACCCACAAGGCCCAATAGTCCACTTCAATTTAACTGAGCCGCACCAAATTGCACACAGCCTTAGATATCAGTCCAATCACCCCTAAATATGCCAGATATTTTTTCTTCCAAGATCCATGCATTACTATAATTAAAGTAAAGTAAAAATGTCCATGAATGCCCTATCCTCTGCAAAATTCAATGGGTTCTTTCTTGGCCCACGTCCCATCTTTCCACCAAGTTTTATAGAAATCAGTAGTTTTAGCTGAATCCTGCTGACAAAGAAACAGCCAACACACCAACCAACCAGCCAACAAGGAAACAATTAAAACGGCACATAGTAGAGTGCATACCTCCACCAAGGCCCAAAAGTCCCCTTGAATTTACTGCGCCAAATTATACACACTCATAGATATCAATCCCCTAATTCAATCTGATTTTTTTTCATAAAGACCCAGGCATTATTAACTGTGGAGTCAATAAATCTAAAAAAGTCTTGGATTCATGTCCCATCCTTCCACAAGTTTTTAATGGAAATCTTCTCAGCCGTTTTTTGCATAATCCTATTTATGCACATGGGAGTGGCTCCAAGTTCGTCTGAGCACAGCATTGTCTTACTCTGGTTACATACAAAATGGTTTTGTCAAGGTAGTCTGTTCACTCTCACATCACTGAGAAGTCGACCAATACTTGACTGGACAAGCGCACCAGTTTCTCCAATCGACTGTCACTGGTTTACACCTGTTTCAGGAAGTTCCACAAGAAGTATTCATGAGATTCCAACATTTCAGTAAAGAGGGCACGGCATTGTAGAATCATTGTAGAACTTGTTTGATTAGTTCTTCACATTTCTGGGAGTTTATCAGGACAATAAGTCACGTCTTCATCTGGACCGTTACTTGTATTTGACAGATGAGTCTGTAATTTTTCTTTCAAGCTCAAAAGATGGACATTGTCCAAACAGAGCACTGAGCTCAGAAGATTTCTGCTTTGGCTCTTTTTAACTAGTTGAACCTGTACCTGAGCTTCGTCAGTGCGTCTGCAATATACACAACAGTTCGACACAATCTCATGGAATGAAAGCACAGAAGTCAGGCATCCACACATCCCTCCCGCATAACAAAAGGCACACACAGAGATGTTGGTAGTGTGGCCTCCAATTCTTACCTTACACACACACACACACACACACACACACACACACAAACACACACACAATACCATCATCCATCCAGCGGTAAGAGAATGATTCATTCCAGACTGCTTTTATCTGACCTGAGCCAAGTGTTCTGCACGCTGCGGTCAGGTCTGCCGAGCACTTTCACTTAGAGACTTCTGTGTGTGTGTCTGTGTGTGTGTGTGTTTGCCCTCAGCCTTGTTCGCTGGCCCTTCTTACAACCTGTCTCGGAGATAAGAAGTGTTGCTTTTTCATTTCAGGAAACTCTCCCTCTCTGTTCTTGCTCCCGGGAGCAGAGTGCAGAGGACCGGTGAGGCTTTCCCACTTCATCCAGTCAGGATGATGGGATAAGGGGTCCAGCTGAAACTTCATTCATCCCCCCCCCCTTGCGTAATGAAAAGTAATAATTGGTTAGAGTTTTGGAAATGAAAAGTGCAGGTGAAATGACAATTTTCTCACTTGTAAAATCTCATTACACCTTAAGGCGAGTTAGAGAGATGATCAAAAAATGTGTGTAGCTTTTTCTTCACCGCTTATTGTGCCTTAACATGCAGTTACAATGTCTCATCTGGGTTTAGGCCATTTCAGGGTTTCAGGGTCCACATTGCCACATGAATGTGTTACGTAGATGTGGTCACTTACTCACTTGCTTGTTAAACATGTAGAAATTCAACTGCCGCTGTATGTAGTCTAACTGCAAATTCTTGTAAACTCAGCTTGGTCCACATGGCTAAATAATATTCACATAGGCTAAATGATGCCATCGGACTAAACGTGATGAATATTAATTAGCCTTGTGGGCCACTGGAGAGAGAGGACAGCGCCCAACGAGGACAACAGCCTAATTAAGCCTTAAAGTTTATTTTGTACATAGGACATAATGTCCTACATACGAGATAAGTATGTCCTATGTAGGACACAGGATCTCGTACGTACCAGAGTTTAACTTGTGTTTTGGCCAACAATGCCAGAAAAAAAAAATCCCTTTCAGGGCTGCCGTAGTGTAATGTGAACTACCTCAAAATGACAGCCAACTTTTAGAAAAATGAATTCAATGTGTTCTTTTACATTTTAGTTTGGTTAATGCACTAACATGCAGAGCTTTTTTATTATTACTCAATCCCATAATATTAGGATTTAGAACATATTACTGGGATTATAGAAACAGCATTAGATTCTGTGCTGGGACCAATACTTTTCACCTTATAATTGCTTCCATTACGCAAAAATATCAGAAAGCACCATGTAGAATTTCCATGGCTATGCAGATGATACCCACCTCTATTTATCTATAAAGCCAGATGAAACTAATCAGGTAAACAAACTTCCGAATTGTCTCTACGTCACAAAGACTTTTTCGTCTCAGAGCATCTTGGGCTTTGAAGGCATGGTTAATGAGATTGTAGACATAAGGGTGACATGGCAGGAAATCAGCACGATTACTTAACAAAATATAAGGAAATCCATTTACATACACAAACTTGACGGATTTACCAGGTCCATCGCTGACCTCTAGCAGTCAGGTAAATAATTACCGCTAGAGGGCTGCTTTCTTTAAAACATAGATATGAGTTGGAGGACAGGCTCCTTAAAACATAAAGGCCTGGATGACTTATCATTTTTTACCTCTAAATTCAGACAAAACTAAGGTGATTGTACTAAACACCTCAGAGTTTAGTACAATCACCTCAGTTTTCTGATCATATAGTTACCCTGGATGGTATAACCTTGGCCTCCAGCTCTGCTTTGAGGAAACTTGGAGTTATCTTTGACCAGGACTTGTCCTTTGACTCAAAACAAGTCTCTAGGACAGCCTTCTTTCACCTGCGCAATATGAAAAACATTAGAAACACCCTATCTCAAAAGGATGCTGAAAAACTAGTCAATCCATTTGTCACTTCTAGACTTGACTTAAGTCAATAAGTCTGTGAACAGCCTCCAGTTAATCCAAAATGCTGCAGCACGAGTTCTGACAGGAACTACAAAAAGAGACCATATTTCTCCAGTGTTAAGATCCCTGCATTGGCTTCCTGTAAAATTAAAAATATAATAAAAAATCCTTCTCCTCACCTAAAAAAAACCTTAATTATCATGTTCCAGCATATCTTACAGAGCTCATAGTTCCATGTTATCCCAATAGATCAGTTGTCTCTGTTAACTCAGCACTAGGAGCCAGGGATCAAACCTCCGACCTTCTGGTTAGTGGATGATCTTCTGTACCTTCTGAGCCACTGTCTTACAGCTTCAGTGAAATTGCTGATGTGTTTTAATTAAGTTCCAAAATCCACAGATTTGCTTTAATGCTGCTTGTGTTGAACACACAGAGAGATTTTCAAGTAAAATGTCTGACCCTATGAATGTCAGGTCTGATCTGACAGTTTAAGTTGCACTGATGTGTCAACTGACACTAATGTTGCAGTTATGAAAGGAATCCAGAACAGCCTGCTGCTGAAAAACAATTTCAGACCAGGAACTGCTGCCATTAGCTCGTCTAGCTGCAGAAGTTATATGGAGACAATATGTATGAAAATGAGTTGTTGAGTCAAATCCTCTCCTCGGCAGTGTTTTGTCCCATACGCAGCCTGTTGTTTCCAAACTGATGAGAAGCTTATCCTGGGTTTTTGGACCAATAGAATGCCATTTTGCTTCTCTCTTAGAGGTGTCCCTACTTTACCATGCAAAGCTGTTTTAATAGTTTCCCATTGTAGTTGGCATGGTTACAGGAGCGGAGAGGCGGCGACTCAAATCTGCCAGCTGCATCTCAGCGAACCTACTATAATCTCCGGACAATCTGTGTATTAACACCCAACTTCTGCCGCTTGTTCTCCCGCGTGCTGCACACCTCAGCTCACAGAGTTGTTGTTTTTCTCTAACAGGATAAAGGCTGGTAGAATCATGGCTCCAACATCATTACCCACCAGAGTCTTCCTCACTGACCCCGACCCAACACCACGCAGCCATTTGTCTTTTTTCATTTGGAACAAACTAATAAAAAGAATGAAAGCTGAGTCTCAGGGTGACAAGCTGCCCCGGGCCGCGGGCAGGTTTTGATACAGGGAATGAGAATGGTAATAACAAGACGGGACAAGGGGCTCTAGTGATGGCTTACTGGACCTCTATGTAAATCCCTGGAACGTGGGAGCAAATGTAGCAGGCAATGTGCTGGAGTAAGCCCTTTCGCAGCCACTGGCCCTGATTAAGACAGCACATTACGTCGCCACAGGCGGCCGCAGAACACAGTCCAGAGTCTTGGTTATTTATTAGCCGCCCGGGCTTACAAGTATCGACTGGCCTGAATTAATGTGCTCATTCCTCTTTTAATTCTGTTGATGTGTTTAGTGCTATGGCCACTTGGAATGGTGTTAACCACGCATGACTTCAGTTTATATTAAGATACAGCATCTGTGGGTGTGTGTTTTTACCTGTTTTGTTGGATTTGTGTGAATGCACTAACAGGAATGCTTCGCCACTTTGTTGCTCTTTGTGCAAATATGACCATAAAAGGTATTCTATTAAACTTTGAAATGTGAAAGATGTTATTGTGGAGTAGAAAAGGTTCACATCACCGGGTTACGTTATAGTTCAGTGCCATGAAGGAATGGGTAAATAGAGTTAAGACCCTTCATCAGCAGAATCATACACAGCGTCATCATAGTACTGTTTTTAGAGGAGCAGTGCTCCCTGCTTGTAAGCCACAGCTAAGTGGAATCCAAAACATTAACCAAAATCCAAAAATGAAAAAAATGATTCAACTGACCATTATTTTTCTTTGCTCTGGCGCTTCTGCACTGTCTACTGTGACTGTGACTTAAGGTGACTTTTACTAGTTATCATAGCACCGGAACTTAGGGGGATTGCGAGCTGTGGTAAGAGATGACAGAAAGATGACAGTATTCAAGATAATAGGAAAACTTCACTGTTTTTCGCTGTGCATTTATCTTACTACAATTTCAGCACAGACAACAGCAGTGTCATTTCAGAAGACTGTAAATACAGCAACAAGAGCAGTGCTCCCCGGGTGTATCAGCAGTAACGTGAGTGGGAGGATGTTTGTTTTTCTTCTTTTCTTTGGTTTCCCCAAACTTTCATCCTCCAAAACAGTTTTAACAGCAGCATATCTTGCATCCAACATCTGAATATGTTAACCACTATCAACCTCTGAGCCGCAGAACAGTTTCCGTTTCTATTTACATCCAATCGGATTTAATGTTGATTGAGAGACTTTTAGGACCATTGTGTTCCGCTAACATATTGAAAGAGCATTGTTAAGGTGAAGTCCAGGAAGAAAGACCGTCACAGACCTCCATCATGGCGCCTCTCCGGTCAGTTCAGCGGCATCCGAGGCGCTGAACTCCAGAAGCCACCAAGAGAAGTCAGCATGGCCAAACTTGAAGTTGCCTTAACTTTGTTTCTTGGAGTCGGGCCAGGCTGTTGAGCCAGCATGCAGCGACCAGCAGAGGTGAGTGCGACAGAGATGGACCCTTTCCTCCTCCATATGGCAGGTTGAAAGGGATTGCCGCTGGAAGAGGGAGTGTCTGTACTGCAGCGGTGCTGTTATTAAGGAGCTGCATGGTACACTCAAGACTATTCTGCAGGGAGTGTAGGGGGAAGCATTGAGCCTAAACGCGCCAGAGACAAATGCTGTGACAGAGGATGGATGGTGTTGGAATTGGCAGCAGTTAAAAAAACACAAATACCCCTAGTCTCTTTTACAAACTTGTGTTTTTAAATCCACTATAGCTCATAAACAGACAAAAACCCTCTTTCAATTCAATCAATTCAACCAAATTGAACACACTCATCAGTTACCTAAATATGCCAGATTTTTTCATCAAAATCACTCCAGTATTCCCTAGGGAATGTCAAAAAAACCTGGGGAATCTCAAGAAATGTTAAAAAGCACAATGTCAAACAAAGTGATGAAATATTCCTGCATGAGTGTGAGTTCTTTCTTGACCCATGCCCCGTCCTTCCACCAGGTTCCGTAGTTTTTGTGTAATCCTGCCGACAAACAAACAAGCAAACACCTCCTTGGCGATAGGTAAGGTTAAAAGGTAAAAGCTAAAAGTTAAAGGGGCAGTGAGTGATTCTAAAGCAATACACGTTTTGTAAAAATCAGCGAAGATTTCCTCACGCTAGCTGTCGTTTCTGTGTGCGCCGAAAAAAAATCTGGGTTTTTGGTTCAGCCCAGGCTCTTTAAAACAAAACAAAGGAACACCCTCGTTGACACCTTAAGTTAGTTAAGTTGTCCATCCATGTTTGGTGATGAGATGGTTGTTTGGACCAAGAAACTTAGTGAGCTTTACAGAATGTATTGATTCATGTTTTAGGCAGACAGGAATAAATACCTCCAGTGCCAATGGTTATGATGACAACATTCTAGTACCCTCATGAGGTCATTTAAAAACCTGATCTAATCTCAGTTCAGAACAAATACTGACTCATTTATTTCATTTACAAAGGATTTTCAATCATTTCCTTTTAAATTTGAAGAAGCAAAATTAGAAGAAATTAAATGTCAAGAACTATTAAGTAACTGAATCAGTATTTTGTTTAACTGTGGCATGTGTAAAATATGTTTAACTCAAATAATGGATATATGTCCTCAGTGTTCTCCATTGTAGGTACAGCCCTCCTCTGCAGGGTTTTCATCATTTAGAAGCGACAAGTCAGTCATACACATTCCAATAACATGTACAGGCTCTTGTCTGACCCAGTGGTTTAGGTACTGTATGCATTATACAGGCACATGTATCCTCAGGGTGTGTTGTGTTATATACGCGTTCACAGGAAGCTGTTCCATCTTTCCAGTGGGAAAACAAAACGATCCATTTTAAAACCTCTGCTCCAAACGGTGTGAAAACACCTACGACATGAGGGAGTTCCCGGGAGAAGATGGCGTCTTCAAGGTAACATGTAAAGGGCAGTTGGCATCTTGACAAACCCCTGAATGTCACATGTTCCAGGCGATTGACAAAATAATGCGCACCCATCTTTTAACGCCTGTGGATGGAAAGAGAACAAGGAATAATAATAACAAAAAAACATAAAGGGAAGGACGTGGGGTGCCCCCCCTCCCCCCCCTTTTTAATCAGAGGAGGAAGACTGACATGTCCAATCACAACAAAACATCAGCTGGTAAATGGGCCTTTGCAATCACTGTCAGCCAGCCGCCATTAGAAAGACCCCCTTTCCTGGACATCAATCAATGCTTTATGGACTGATTCCTTCATTCATTATTTAATTACAGCTATTTCAATATTTATTTAACCACTGAAGACTTTTTTGTGAGGCTTAATCACTTCTTTGTTGGCAATCACATTTTACTTCTTGTTTATGTCAGTGTGTTTTTTTCTGTCTTTCTTTTATCCTTTTTTTGCGGGAATAACTTTGTTCGTCTGTTCCGTGCCCGTGAGAGGGAACAGCAGTGTCGCTCCCTTCACAACCAGCCACAACTAGAGTCTGCTCAAATGAAAGTGGTCGAGGCAGAGAGTCACGCATTTGATCAGCTCCCAAAGTGATCTGCTTTTGGATGGGTGCGCTCTCCTTCTCGAGCGTTCGATGAACACGACACATGGAAAGACAACATCTCCAAAAAAGTGACAAGCCTTGTGCAGCAATCACATGCAAAATAGCCAGCTGTGGAAATCTGGAATTATTTCTTGAAATTAAGCCCATTAGCCGTGAAATTATTTGCTTTCATTTAAGACGCCATGCAATCCAATTTGGGGTGGCACACGCACGCTGCATCTCTTTCCAATTTCCCACTGATCCCGCGGAACCGAACATGCACAAAGGAAGCGGCGTGGGTCACCTAAGTATAGAAAGAAGAGATATATCCGACTGAGAATCAGATTGGAATGGAAGATTAGTGAGGCTTTATCATGATATTCATTCAAATCCCCCACCACCTCCCTCCACCCCCCAGCCGGCTCGCTTTTTATGCCAGTTCACACTCGAGGAAAGTTTCACGGAGGAACTTGGAGGAGCCACAGAGCAGAATCCTACACGGAACCGATCGGCTGACGGTGGAGCCGTGATGGATTTATTCTATGCGGACTTTCGCTGTCATTTACATAATTAGCAGAGGGGGTTGGATTCCTGCAGGCGGAGGTGTTTTAGAGCCGTTTTGTCTTTCACTGCCCCACTAATGTCATTAATGTAATGAGGATTAATTGTGTCAGATTGAGATTGTACATGTGACAAAACAGGTGTGGAGCTCTTTAAGGGAGAACCTCAGTTCACATGGATGGATTCACACTCTGCAGCAAATGGGATACCAACAAGTCGTCCAACTCAAAAGACGAAGTGTGTCACGTCGTAAAAACGACCACATCGACCGTTTTTTCTACTGGTGACAGGCGTTACGCCTCAAATACTTTTCGCCTCAGAGCATCGTGGGCTTCAACGCATGGTTAATGAGCTTGTTAAGGTCAGGGTGAGTGTTAGGGTGACATGGCAGAGAATCAGCACGATGACCTCACAGAATATCAGTAAAACCATTTGCACAAACTAACTTCCAGCGGCCATGAACATAACCCGTCTGCCATCTTTCAAACGACCACATAAGTCATAATACGCTGCTTCCAAAACAACCTACCCGCTCCTTGTTGGGTGGAGGACAGTCTTGGAATTGCAGTCACATGGCAAATTTTCTGACATGCAATTTATTGACCTATACTGCTGTTAAAATATTTGCTTGTCTATTTTGTGAACATTTAACTTATTTTTACTTTGGTTTGTTTATGAGAAAAAGTACCAACATATTTCCAAAAAACTTGATGGAAGGATGGGACATAGGCCAAGAAAGAACCCATGAAATGTTGTTGTGGATCTGGACGAAAGGGGGCGGGTCCAGGAATCTTTTATCTATTTCTTTAACTTTGCAATATAGGTTGGGTTTTCTTTACATTTTCGCCAATTTCCCAGTGAATAATGCATAAATCTTGATGAAGGACATCAGGCATATTTAGGGAACTAATTTCTGTGAGTGTGTAACAATTTGCTGCAGTTTCAAATAAAAATCTGCATCCGGTGGATTTAAACGTGGTTTCATAATGAAACTGTTGGTCCGTAGCGGAGGCATGTGTTGACTGCCATTCTAGTTCTGTGATGTTTTTCCAAGGTGCTCGGGCGGTTATGACTATCACCTCGGGAAGGAGGTTCTGTGTAGGAACCTCTCAGCTGGCTGGGACCTTTTTCCCTTTTTAAAGTATATGGAAATTCCATATACTCGTAATGATCAGTCATTAAATGCCTCCAAAAGCTAAAGGGAGGCTAATGTCTCCCATCAGCGTATAAATCCTCTCTGATAAACCACCTGGATGCTGACTGCTTCATGCTGGTGCCGCCGTTAAGCAGCCACAGTGAACACAACAGCTGTGAGCGTGGCTCAAGTCCGTGTGCCAGGGTGATCGCTCACATGTCTGCACAGGTTAAACGCAGTGCGTTTAAATCACGGCATCACTGGTACACACGTCCAAAATGAATGCTGCTAATGAACACATCTGCTCGGGTGTTTGTCAGTGTCACAGTCTGGAGGCGGATCTGAGTTTCACTCAGTCACTAGTGTCGCTGCGAGCCGTCAGTGTGATCGTCGTGTTGTTGGCCGTACACTGGGTCCACCAGCGCATCAGTGGCTGATTTACTTACGAGTTCCCTTCTAAACACCTTTGGCCTGAGCTTGAATCATCCGTCAAGCATTAAAGCATTAGAATCAGGTTCAATGCTGCAACAAACCAACCACACTGCGCCCGTTGTGTTCCATTTCTGTGTTTGAGTTTGCCTCATGTTAGATTTGTGTCTCAGACAATAAACACGAATGTAGCAACAAGTTGTATAATTGGGCCTATAGGCTATAAAATAATTATCAAAGAACGTATACCTCTGTGGTGAATTGGATCAGGTCACTTTTCACTTTTTTGTCTGTGTTGAACAGCACTGGGAGATAATACTGATCCTTACTTGGTCAAAGTGTCTCATCTGCATCACCTTCTATCTTTCTGTCTGTCTTAGTCTCCTCACCTTGTCCTCGCATCGTTTCTCCTCCCAAGCTGAGCTTTGATTTTTTTTCTCTCTCAATTGTCGCCAAGAGCCTGATCTTAAGTGGGTTTTCCTCCCTATAATATTTTAATGCCTCAATCTTACTATGTTAAGTGCCTTTAGATAATGTATGTTGTGATTTGGGGCTATACAAATAATACTGAATTGAATTTAACTGAATTTTGTTCTGTGTCATTGAAGAAACACAGGGTCAGTTGTTATTTACAGTAGATGCAGATGTTATCATGCTTTACTCAAACTGAAGTTAAAGAAAAACATTTCAGCTCCTGTTAGACAGCTAGTTCATTCTTTCAATTGAAACTAGCAGGCGTTATGACTGTTTAAAGTAAAAAGGACTCAGCTGGTAAAATCCTCTAGCCTGGCATAGCCAGACTAATACTCAAATGCGTATTATTCTGGTACCTCTCAGTTAATTTTCGATTTCCAAGAGACGTTACCAACAGAGGCAAAGCAAAATGCAGTCCGGACGCACATGGATATCAACGAATCATGTGACGTCCGTTGGGCGATGCGAAAATGTCAACAGACGAGAGCAGGGAGGAGATGATGTGATGGTGATGTGAACCAGTGTTGCTGTTTTTGTGGGAGAAATGTGAAAATATCAGGTACTTTTAGTCAAATGCTCGTTCATCAGCGGCCTTGGTTGTTAACAAAAGCCGCTTCTCTCTTTGTCGTGGTATAAACCCGCCCGTTATCAGATAGTGATTTGTTTTTTGCTGGTGGGAAATCATTTTCCAATAAAGGAGATCCAGACAGAGTCTGGTAGAGCAAATTAAATGATAAAAAAATCCTCTAGTTGCCTGTTTCACACTTTGGTGGATGCAGCTTCCTGTCTGGTATTTTTGTTTGTCAGTTGTTGTTTTTTGACATTTTCAAAGAGCCTTTATGTTCAAATTATTGTAGTAACGACAAAATGCTTCACTGGACCCATGCACACACAAGGAATGGCCGCGGTGTTTGGTTTAGTGTAGGTTATCTTGGTTTTGTACAACATCATTGTTGCATCGAAGAAAGCAGTTTTTTGGGCAATTATATAACTTATTATTGTTGCCATGACTGTTCTTACTGAACACCCAATGTATCGCTGCTGGTTCAAGAGTTCATTTCTGAAAACTAACAACAACTGCTGTGAGTCAGGCGTGAGCAGATTTGAACAAAGACACCGCCTGATCTCTCAGATCAGCAACAGTGATCGGTGGGCGGCTGTGGATCAGGAGGTAGACAGTGTCATTCAATAACCACAACCCTAAATTGTCCCTGAGGGCTGTGCCGGAAGTGTATGAATGATGCACACAGCAGCACTGTATGAATGTGTGTGTAGTAGGTGTCAATCTTTGAGTGTGTCCAAACACACCAGGGATAAACTGCTAACCTGTACAAGGTATGTGTATGTATCATTTCGCCTAATGTCAGCTGGGACAGGCTCCAGCCTCCAGCCTCCCTACACAGGATCAGCAGGTAGGGAGCTCTTTAAAGGCTCAAACTTTTAATCTGTGTTACCACTTGAAAATGTTTACATGCTCTAATATCAGAAAAGGCATCAGTGTTCTCACTCTGTCCATTCCTGCAGCTCCCTTTTCACCCTCTGTCTAAAATGCCTCAATTTATTTTAGCCCCGCCTCCCTATAAACCCCACTCTGCTCTGATTGGCCAGCTGGCCCAGTCTGTTGGGATTGGTCAACTGCTTTCAAACTGTGTAGGAAATGCCACGCCCCTTCACCAGAGAAGTGGAGATTCTCAGATTGCAGGCGGGGTTACCCAAAAAAAGTCCAACTGTGACATCACAGTGGGAGAGAGATCTGAACCAGTTGATCAGAGCCAGACTGGAGGGTTTAGCCAGTTCACAATGAAAACAACAGGGTGGTCTTTTTCACATTTTGTGGGCCGACAGGCTCCACAGATACACACAATTATGTGCTCACACACTGAAAAACTGATTTTTCCGATGAGATCTACATGTTTTGCTCATGAGAATTTGACTGTTTTAAAAAATGGCATTATTTTGTGTCATGTGAAGTCTCTGATAATATCAATTCATTCCGGTGAAAACACCTTGATCAGTTTGCTTGTTGCAATGAAACACATTTGAGCGGTGCTGTCACACGTGTTGACACACGTTCTTTCCACGACAGTAGCAGACGTGCTGCTTTCTGATGGTGTGGGGTAGAACTGGGGAGTCTGGGATGTGGCATGATTTAAAAAAAATTGTGAGACAGGTGTGCATATTACAAATATGTTCTCTTTTGCATCAACTGTGGAAGCATATTGTCTGGTTTGTGACCTGGAGTGCAAATAGCTGCAATGCAGCACGCCATGTTTAATGACACAACTATCAGTGGGTGGAAGCTTTGACCAATTTACATTATCTTTTGTTGTTTTTTTTACATCCAGCACCTTCTTGACTTGTGACAGTGTGCAGTGGCTCCTTAAGTATTTCATTGTTTTTCATTTTTCATACAACAATATTGTTACATGCACTGCTGTCACCTACATTGTGAAGCTGAAAATTGAACCATATTTGATGATAAGTATGAAACAACGCTGACCCACGTTGCTGTTCTCTGTCAGCGAGGTGATTAAACACTTTAAACCGCTGCCTTTAGATCTGAAAAAGGGCGGTTTGGCATGACAACAGTCAAGATTGCGAGACGCTGGCACAAAGGCAGAGCCGGGCCCCGCCAGCGATAAACCGTTAGCACAGGTGCTCTTCCGGCGACTTGTTGCCGTGAGATGTGGTTCGTCAACACAGGATGTTTAGCTCAGACAACTGAAGAGACTAAATGAGTGCACGCATCCAATCCACCAGCAAGGGTTCACAGACCACATCCTGTGACACGGCGACAGTGCTGGATGTGTTTTCACGTGTGAGCACTGGGCTTCAACAACAAACACAACAAGTGGAAGTTAATACTGAAGCAGCCTATCAGCCCCTGAACCTGGCAGGAGGACGAGCTGTCTGCGTGGAGGGAGATCAGAGGAAGTTCGAAGGTGATGACACATGTGGAGTGCAGCGGTGCACCTCCACCTGGACATTGCTCCTGTGTCAGGAGTTTCATTTCTACCAACAGAAACTTGCCACCTTGCTAAGTCACAGCAGTGAACGGAGGTTGCATCCTGTTAAATGATCATCAGCAGGTGCACTGGTGCTATTGGAAAAATGATGGCTGACACCCCGACCTTTCGCCTACCACCGCGATTTGGTCATTATTTCCCCTGCAAGCCGTGTTGGGAATGTGGGTCAAAGGAAGTTATTTGAAATTTTCATATTTTCTTGCTCAATTTATAATATCAGTGTGTCAAGTTAAACAAAAAGAATGGATGTTTTAACTGGACATTGATGCAGAGAGAGAGAGAGAGAGAGCAACTGTGGGTCAAATAGCGCTGCACACTGCTCTACACTGAAGAGATGAAGCAAGCAAAGCTCATTTACATTAAAATGACAATTCTGAATATGACTATTGTGGGTTGCCGCAGTCTAGGATGAAGTCATCCTCTCCTCAGTTGGTACAGTCCAATATGAATTTGTCAAACATATATATTTAAAAAAAAGCTCCAAATCAGCAAGAAGAGGAATTAAAACTGTTTGGAAGTCTGGAAGTTACCATCTCACTCACCAGACACAAACAACGAACATGATTCAAGAGTCATGGACTTGTCTTTTGTTAGTGTTGGACTAGACCCCAAATGTTTGGTTGGCATTATCCGAACATCTGTCCTTCATTCCACAGTCTCGCTGTTGCCGACTGTGTTGTTGCTTTCTGCAATACTCTTTTTGTGAAGCACTTCCAGTTGCTTTTTGTGTATGAAAGGCGCTGACCTTCATTTGCCAACCCCCACCCGAACACAGACAGTCACCCTACCCCCTTAGCCCCTCCGTATGCCTTAATGATGACCTGCTATGGCTTCTTTGGCTGAATAAAAAGGGATAATTGGCTATCATTGTCTTCCCCCGGCACAAAAAGCGTTGGTGTCCAGATGCCCAGTGCCTGGCTCTCAGGGCCTCAATTAGTGAACCTGAGAACCAGGAAAAGACCAATTACACCCCCACCCCCACTCACGTAAAACACACACACACTCACACATACACCTTCTTTGTGTCTAGCATCTCTAATATACTGGCCTTCCCTTCAAAATTCACCCCATCTGTCTCAACGCAGGTGAATGAGTTGAGCGCAGGGAGTCAGGGCCTTTTGTCTTTTCTCAATGTGTTTGCAGACTGAAACACACCCAGCAGGCAACCGCCACTTAAGGTCAATCAAGGAGGTGACAGGACAGCATGTGGATCAGAGTTTTAGAAATTCTGGTCATCTGCCAGCATGACAACAACTTGAGCCAGGCATGAAAGGCAGCTAATGCTGCTCCCACGCATTCCTACAATCTGGGTTGAACATAACACTAAGCGCAAAGGTGGGTAGTAACGCGTTACAAGTAACACACATGAGTAAAAAAGTTGTTTTAAGTTTTAAGGAACAAGTACTTTTCAAATTCCATTTTAAAATCTGTACTCTTGACTCTCTGTATCAGTGATCTACTTTTTACTTGATAGCATTTGCCATAATATCTTTGTGAAAAGTTGATAGATAAATAGATAGATGGATACTTTATTGATCCTAAGCTGGGAAGTTCCAGGGTTACAGCAGCAAGTATCACACAACACACCTTACAAAATATACAATATATACAAAATACCACTGGAAAAAATATACAAATTGCAAAAAAATATAGAGAATAAGGAAAATAAATTTAAAGAATTTACATGAAATAGTGCAGCATGTGCAGTCAGTTAGCAGTAATGTGCAGAGGAACATGGTAACATGAAGGTGCAGATGTGTCGGGATCAGTGTTTAAACAGAGTCCAGAGTCTCTGTCAGACAGAGGTAAGGAGATTTCCTGTAACGGTCCTTGTGACAGTGAAGCTGAATGAGTCTTTTGGAGAAGGAGCTCCGCTGTATGTCCAGTGTGCTGCTGCCTGACTGCAGCACAACATCGCTACCTGACTTTTCGTGGCTCATTGACAAGTAAGAAAACACCTGAAATTATCATAATAAACGTAAACAATGAACATGGCTATTGTTGGGCACATTTGTCACGCTAACATGTCAGTGTTGGGAAATATAATTGAAAATAGACCTCTGATGCAGTAACTTGTTCTCTGTTACTGTGACTATCTGTGACACAATGAAGAAGTTGAATTTTGTACAGGACTTGATCACATTTTGTTTTTTTTGCTTGTTAGAGCTCCCACGATGAGAGCGTTGTTGGATCAGACTCCGTTCAATATATCTAATCATTTATCATGTATCTAATCTACTATCTAATCATGTGTTACTGTACATGCCAGAATTCGAGGACTGAGCTTGGAGCAGTGACGTGACATGGCCTGCTGCTTCACTTACTTCTCTACCAGGCCTTCTCCTACCAGAACTGCCCTCAGACATGGAGAGAAAGTCCTGTGGCCAACGTCATGACTCCTGTGTTCCTTCCAAACACAGGGGAGTGCAACATACAGTTCCACCACACAGCATATCGACAGTTTATTGTGTGGCAATATGGAGCAATGGGACATATTGTACGTGATCGCTCCCAGATTCACATGGACAATATACAGGTTTCATCCCTAGTAGAGTGTAGCGAGTATTTTGTGCAATACCAATGTTTATTCCTTTACATAATCTTCTGCATAACTTCTAAATTGTTTGAATAAAAATCTTTCAAATGTTCAAGGCCTTTTCCTTATACTCACAGCATAAACAATCCAACCATTACATTTACCTCGTTAAAAGCTGCACAAATAATGAGAACACAATGTGTCATGATACCTGTTTATTTTTTACATAAAATATAACATATATAAAATATCACATATGTACAAAAAGAAAACAGTGTCTGCACAGGGTTTCCTAGCTCTTTAGTGTCAAAGCAGGTCCGTCGGCTGATGGGTCAGGCTGTGCTGGCATCAAATCTTTAGGAAGTGGTCCTGTAGAAAGATTATCATAATAACAAATCAATATTACTGTCAAAGACTGACAACACTATAGCAGCATTATCTGCAGTGACAAACACAGTTTTCTGTGTCACCTTTTGTGGGAGCCAAGTATAATTGTTTTAGTGATTTCTTGGTGGACCAGCCACACTTTCATATGGATATGTTATGACTTTGTTAAGATGAATATTGTAGATCATAACAAGTAGTTCTGAGGTTCAGAATTTGTAAAAAAAAACACCTGGCCCACAAGTATGTTACCACTTTATGCACAACCTGCAATATCACAAGCCGACTCACCTGGTCCCTGCTCACTTGCTTCTCTAGCTCCTGGGTGGTTGGGGGAGGGATACCTGACCAGGGGTGATTGTAGGATCAGAGCTTTAGGGGTGATCCACCCCCCCCCCCCAAAAAAAACACAACTGTACATTTTAATGTAATTTTGGTCTATCATTCCCACATTTGCGAAAGAAGAACATTAGACTTTTTGGGTAGGGGAAATCACTCTCACTGGAATACTGACTTTAATGCTGAGCCACTAAGCCTTTACTTGGTTTACAAAGTACCAACAATGAGATTGTATTAAAATTAAAAGATAATGAGGTATAAACAATACATGTGAAATATATAAAGGTATAACAATTATTTGAATATTTGTTAACTCCAAAATCCACCCCATCTTAGTAACCCAGGTCTTGAAAATACTTGCAGGAATTTAAAGAAATAAAATCAAAACATTGAAAGTGCTTTTCCTATCTACAGTATATCTATCCACGTAGATTACAAGCATACAGGGATTTGTTGATTGCTGTGTCATTGGCTGTTGTGCTTTCTCATATGCATCATGCGGCTGGTTGCCAAGATAACCCACATTGTTTAGCCATCCCCCAGTGAATTATTTTGTTGCCATAAAAAGAAACGGAGCATAAATATGTGCATCACTACAATTAAGTACATAAACATACAAAGGTCCATTATTTTTAAACCAATTTTTTTTTTAAACAAGTGCTTGAAATCTACAAAAAAAATCAATGTCACTCTGCCCTTCTCTCCCCTTTTGGCTTTAACATGCCTTCTACTTTGGGAGACTTAATCTATGTAGCCTCACCTCATGGGTGGCTTATCTGTTTTTGACTCTCTCAAGCACCTCCTTCTCAATTGACATCACACCCAGGTCCTAGAGTCTGCTTTGGCCCGTGGTCCTCCTCTGCCAGGTATGTAGCTGACGCAAGGCACTAAAAGACCTCTCGCAGCTACAGCTGCTAACTGGTACTGTCAAGGCAACCTGAATAACAGCTTTTAGTGAAGGGAACTTCTCATAATCCAGGAGATTGAACACTGTCGGCATGTCTTGAACAACACCAGCCTCGCTCTTGCGCTGCATAAAGGTTTTGGCAACTAACACTCACTCACAAGTTGAATGTGATAATGCAGTGCCAGTGCTGACAAATGTGAATCAGACAAGAAGTGGTCTGAGATTGGAATGCAGGCCTGAATCCCATTTAGCAACTCCTGATTCACACCAGAAAAACGCTTATCAAGTTCAGAGATCATTCTGTCCAGACAAAGGAATAACAATTTACTTTTGAGTTCTTCTGACTCATATGGCCTTTGTTCTGCTGTGAAGATCTGCAGCACTAGCATCACTGCGTTTCTGCTTCAGGGTGTTTGTCACAAAATGTTTGTATGTCAACTGCTTGGGCAATATCAATGGTCTCCTTCTGTAGGTATCTGTGTAAACTTGCTGTTACAGACAGTAGAGTCTGGAAAACCATCAGCCAATACACTGTGGAGAATTTACGGAGTTTTGCCTTCAATCCTTCAAGCCTGCAATCCTAACTTCTTTTGACCATCAACAAACTTATGGTGGTTCAGAAGTGAGACACTAAAGAAAGAATAGAGACTTTCCAGCATGTTGAAGAAGTCTTTGGCTTCAGAAACAGCTCTGCATGTGTGACATAAGACAAGATTCAACTCATGTGCGTAGCAATGCACATATATATCGCCTCAGGGTGCTGCTTTTGAAAATGGGCTTGTACACTCCCAACATCCCCACTCGTGATAGCTGCCCTGTCGTAGGTCTGTGCCACACATACTAACTGATCAATTCCTTTCTCTATCAATTGATTCTCAATTGCAGCTGTTATTGATGTAGCATCAAACTGTGGCATCTCTGTAAGGGCTAGGAACCTCTCTTTAACTGCACCCTCCACAGAAACATACCTCACACAGAATGCCAACTGCTCTGTCTTTCCATCTCTGGCCTCATCAGCCATAATGGCATACATCTTTGATTCCCTCATCTCACTGACAATAGTTGCAGTTACATCGTGTGAACAACTTTCTATCATCTCATTCTGACTGTTAGATGAGGTGTTGAGGTATGTGGTGTTTGATGGGGGTGTATACCTCTGCAAGAACGGATCACACGTTCTCAAAAGTGTCATGCACTCTAGGAAATTGCCTTTATTCTCGCTCTCATCCGTTTCATCAAGGATGCTATTCCTTGCTTCCTCAAGAAGCAGGTAACTGCCACAATATGTTCCAGGTACTCCCTTCTTTCAATAATTTCAGTGGCACTTGCTGCCTCTATCTGCTCTACAACATTGCCTTGTGATAGACTTGCTTTGTAGCTGTCCCAACACACTAGACTGTCCTTGAGTGATTCAGTGGTTTCATGTTTTTTTTTTTTTTAATTTACTGCCTCATTCATTACTGCATCCTTTCTGAGATTTTTACCAAATACCCTACAAGCAAAGCAGAAAGCAACATCTTTTCTAGCAGAGTATTCCAGCCATTTAAAATGTCTAACCAGTTTTCTTGGAAGGCTCTAACAGCTTTAACTGTTTAGGATCACTATCTTTATCCCCTAAATCAGAAAAAATATCTTGTGTTGCTTGAGCACCCCTGAAAACGGGCTAGACACGCCACTGCACCTGACAGAACCCCATGTTGACGGGGATTGTCTGGTCTCGTTGCTCTGGTCCGTGGCAGACAACCATCAGTGTGTATAACATCCAGGTCCTGGACTTCTTTATGTACAACTTACAACTTACCTGGTATAAGAGAAAGGAGGTCAACTTAATGATATGTTCATATAACCTTACTTTGAACAGTGCTTTTCATTTCAATATAAAATGCCATCGACGCACTAAATCTCCACCATTCATTTTGTTGTCATTACAAAAACAAAACAATATAACTGTATTGCCTTGACTCTGCAGTATAATATATATAATACATGAAATAGTGCAGCATGTGCAGTCAGTTAGCAGTAATGTGCAGAGGAACATGGTAACATGAAGGTGCAGATGTGTCGGGATCAGTGTAAACAGAGTCCAGAGTCTCTGTCAGACAGAGGTAAGGAGATTTCCTGTAACGGTCCTTGTGACAGTGAAGCCGAATGAGTCTTTTGGAGAAGGAGCTCTGCTGTGTGTCCAGTGATATATATAATAATATAATATATATATATATATAACTTTATCAACTAAAATGATAGGATTACTTACTTCACAACATACCGAAATTTACCCATCATCCTTTCCCTTGGCTGGTCTGTGGATGTGGTGTTGTAGTCCAGGTCGTAGTCTGGATTCATACTCCAACGATGACAGTCTCAGTCCCTTGATCAGGACACCATGTATGAAAAAAGGAGCGTGCCCTGCCAGTCGTCTGGACTGTAGTCGGGGAGCAGGGAGATGTTTCTCTAGGGCCGAAGCTGTGCCTCGCACCGGGACCTGCCCGACTTCTTGATGGAACTTGAGGTGTTGCGGCATTTATTATCGCATACAGACTGCAACATGCACATCAACTGCTACTACAAGCCTACCACGCACACCGCCATTCTCACTACGCCCGTCAGTGACGTGAAATTTGTATTTAGTGGCGTCTTTGTAATCTACTCGCGCCAATAATACGCCTTGCGTCCGGGGAGAACGCGCCATAAAGATTTTACAGTAAATAAAGGGTTGACATTGACACTGAAGCAGTGGCACAGACATCCACTCATGCTGCTGAGCCAGAAGTCTAGTGTCTAGTGTACATTATATGAGCAGATTATAAAAGTACAGTTAACGTACTTTGCATTACGCAGCAGCCAACTAAACCGCTAGCAACGGTTTTGTCATGTCTTCCCAAATTAGGCTAAGAACTGATGTGAGAGGCAGCAAGGGAAAACAACGCTCAGCCAGAATATTTTGTCATCTAACGTGAGTGTTTATTTTGACGAGTTGCTGATTGTTGGAACAGTGGAAGAATATTTCCTTTCTCTCATGCACGTTTCATCCTATCATCTGTGGACTCTCTGCTCTGCCTGTGTGTGTGTGTGTGTGTGTCTCAGACCTGCAGCTCTTTAATCTACATCCATGACACAAAAAGATACACATTTATGTATGTGAGGCTCCTACCCACCATCTATCTTCAGACATTGGACAGTGTATCTATGCTTTTAGTGGGAAAGGCTGATGACTTTTTTCTCTGATGGTAATAATCTTATTGGCAAAGAGGCTCATGAAATCATTGCTACTTAGAGTTGGAGGACTAGACTGTTCAGTAGAGCTTTTACTCTCTGTCAGCCTGGCTACAGTGCTAAAGAGGAATTACTGATTGTGGATCTGTGTGAGCCCTTTTTTACCAACAAATAACAGGTTCTTTAACCAGTTCCATTCAGGCTTATTTGAACTTTGGGGCCATCTCGCAAACCAGCCTGCATTTCCACCAATTCTGAGCAGAACCCTTGTGATCATGGATGAATCATTAAAAGAGGACACAGCAGAAGGATGTGGAATTATACAGTAGTAGCAAATGCATCGATTACCTGCGAGCATTTGTACTGGACCAAATTCTAATAAAAAGAAGACAGACTTGTATGTGCAAGATGAGGTTTGGATAAGGTTCGGATAGAACAACCAGCAATATTGTGATGCCAGGTCCAAACTCCCTGTGTGCCTTCCTTAGCAGTGGGACACAGAGAATGCAAGATGTCTCCATGATTGAATGACTAATTTGGGGTTTCTCAAAACATGTGGGTGCCGACAGGAAAACCCCTGACAGAATATGAGTCCTCCATAAACAATTACCCAAGCATTAGGAGTATACAGTGCTATTCTAATGACCTACTCTTTTCTTCTCTGAAACAGACAGGATGGTGCTGAATTTACAGTAAGAAGTCATTCAAATGCATCAGAATTAATCAGAGCTAATGCTGTAAAAAGGACCTTTTAGCATGGCAACCATGCACCCTTGCATGTATTTACATTATTCATGAGGGTGATTTGGATAACGCTGCTTCTAACTATTACTCCCTCTATGGTGTGTTAACATGTATTAAGAGTGATTTGATGAGATGTGGATTCATGGAAAATGGGGCCGTCGATTACCACTGGAGTTAATAGGGTTGAGTGAGCAAATGGTGCGAGCAAATTTCATTTAGTTCACACTTGTGTAATTCTTTGGGAACATGACTTTTAAATTGCTGTAACCTAGCACCATGTGCGTCTGATTTAAAGCTGCTGCTCATCATTTTATAGGAGACTTAAAAGAGCCAGCTCTGCTAGCATGCTAACATAGCTGCCGCACAAATTTTAACAGGCACCAAGAAATTTGAACATATTACTCCCCGTGTTAGCCAACTTACACTGGCTGCCCGTCATGCTCCGTATTGATTTTAAAATTTGAATGGTCACGTTTAAAGCATTGAATGGCCTTGCTACAAATTATATCAAGGATTTATTGACCCCCTATGTGCCTGGGCGCTCCCTTAGATCAGTGGATGCAGCTCTACTGGTTGTTCCAAGGTCCCGGCTTGTGAGCAAAGGCAACCGGGCCTTTGCTGTGGAACATTCTGCCTACTGAAATAAGACACGCCACACCATTAGCATCTTTCAAATCCCTTCTTGAATTTCTTTGATTGAAAAGCATTTATGAATATGTATTCTGTTGTTTGGTTTTATCATCCCTCCTTGCCTTGCCCATTTAATGTATATCTGTGTATATGTACATATGCATGAACATGTATGTATGTAGATGTACAGTATGTGTATATATATATATATAAATATATATATACGTATGTATATATATTTTTGGGGGGAAAGCACTTTGTAACCTTGTTCAGAAATGTGATATAGAAATTAAGTTAATTATTATTATTATTATATATAAATTTGGAATGTTTTAGCCTTGGACATGGTAACTGGCTCCTTCAGAAAAATTACACAACAGGAGCAAAACACCATCATTCAAGCATGTTAACAAAAGAGAATACAATTAGCAAAGTGCTTATCCATGTGCGCAGCAGTCCTCGTAGCTGTTACGTGTTAAATGCCACTTCCCGTTGCATTCTTGCACTCTGAGAGATCTGTTTAATGCTGGGCTGTCTAACTATCTGCCCAACAACTGTGTTGTTGCCTACCTCTTTGTCGTCATCTCCTCCAGAATCCATCAACACCTCGGTGAAGTAGCAGAGAGCCAGAAAAAAAGGGAATTTCACTTCTATGTTACCAGCCATCCGGTGAGGAAGAGAACCTGAAAAACAACAATAGGCGATTTTAACAGGTAAAGTTCCAGGCATGGCAGAATGAAGGAAATCAAAATAATAGCCAGAGCCAAGACCTCTGGAGCTGATTATGTTGTATGTTAGTTTTTTTCCATCACTCAGTCTGCTCAGGTTCATCAGCAGCAACCAGGGTCAAAGTTCAAATTATTTGAACTTCGCAGTGCTCTGTGTCAATTTCAGGTGGTGCATGAGGCCTGTAGGTGGGCACATTAGAGGCTGTGACAAGCTTCGTTAATCACCTTCATTGTGTTCCTTTCATTCTGAACACAGGACTCACCAACAGTCTGGTGCTGGTTGCACTACACCTGACCAGGAGATCTACAGATGGTAGAGATGTGTCACCACAGTAAACCACCGGGGCATCATTGAGGGTTGGTTGTCAAGCCCCGGCTCCGCATGTTATGGCTTGTGCACTCCTGCGGACCTCACGGCCACTGAGAGGGCCAAAAGAACCTCTGAGTGCCTCATTGGAGCCCCATCTTCTACAAGAGCTACGTACGCAGAGCCAGCAGCATTGTACCGGAAAGTTCACACCTCTCCCACAGCTTCTTCCATCCCCCTCCCATCCAACAAGATCTGCATCCTGAAACTTAGACTTGTATTAATTTCCTTGAGACTTACTCGAACCCTTACCTAACTCTAACCTACCCTAATCCAACACACATAGGAATACCTAATATTCTTAACCAAAGACCTTAGTCCTAATTACAACCGTAACCTTTAACCTCAACAGACAACAGGAGAGACTGCTGGTTACTTATCTAACCTTGATAATTTACTATGCTGTACCTTGAGATAATGTTTATTGTATTTGGCGTTGTACAGTTGAATTAAACATTAACTGGATCCTAGATGTCTTTCCCGACCCCTCTTCCCCCCTCTCTACAGTAAGTGGTCTGTAAAATGGCCTTAACGTGCTTTACAGCACATTTACCCATTCACACACACATTCTCTTTAATATTGTGAAGTCTCGACCTCTCTATGTAAAGAGCCTTGAGATAATGTATGTTGTGATTTGGCGCTATACAAATACAATTGAATGGAATTCATACAGCTCTCCTATACTGCAAAGTCGGCAATTTAGGGTCTTGCCCAGCGGGGATTGAACCATCGGCCTTCTGGTTACCTCTGGACCTACTGAGCCACATATGTCCATTACTGTTCTTTAGTCTGACATTTTTCCGCAAAGGTGGTCTATGACACACGCACACACGCAGAAAATGCAATTTATTGTGACAATATGAAGCACAGTGCTGTAAAAAATGTATAATGAAAGTTGCCTGTGGATGTAAGAGCTGTTAGAATCACATCATCATTAGACTTTATTATTGCTTGTTGACATTAATGCCATAATCAGTATGAAACCACATTTGTTGCGTTTTTAGTGCAGTGGGCTGGCTGCATGCTGAGTCACCAAGATCCCATTGAAGTTGAGGAATAACCGCAAGTACACACCACGTGGCACGGTGTTCTACACCCTGCATCAAAACAGAAAACAGGCGCCTTTCTTTGGCTCAATGGACCTAATTTTAGTGAAGTCAGACAGAATTTAAAGAGTCTGCAGTAACTTTACCTCAGGTCAGGGCTGAAACTGAACGCTCATTGAAAAAAAATCCTCCTTTTTTTCCTCCTTATCCTGTTTTTAGATTTCTGCTGGTGTCTCCGAGAGCTTCCAAACAAAGTTTCGTTAACTTTGGAGAGTTTTAGCCTTGGACAGAACTACAATGACAATAAAGCCTATTATGTCCGAATCTAGTTTCTGTGGAACCTAAAGTAAACAGAGGAAGATGTCACACCTCCATTCAGGGAAAACCACATTCAGGACGACCATACTTGCATGATGATTGGCCAACAGAGGCTCTTTTCGTCTAATAAACCTGAACAACTGTGAGTCCCTCGAAAGGACAGCTGTTCTAAGCTCTAACACTATCGGTTCGATCTTCTGCCAGACGAACACGATGCTTATCTTAATAATGACCATCAAAATTATATTTTAATGCTGAGATCGGCACTGGCAGTTGTACCCCCGGGGAAGGACTTCTTAGAGACGGGTGCAGCTAGATGTTATCCACAACCCTGGTTATCAGATCTGGTGCAGAGGATGTGAGGCTTCCCGAACTGAGTTGAGGGAGGGGAGAGAGGAGGGAAAACCATCCTTTACCCAGGACAGTGTAGAGTGCGGATGAGCCCGTTACTGCGCACACACACACACACACACACACACACACACAGTTGTGAGTGCGCTTACTGTGTAACACACTGTCTGAGGACATGCATCAGTATTACAGCTCCTCTCCCTCTGTTGGACCAGCTCTCTGGCATGCAGCTCACCCCTGGGACCGGCAGGGATTTTACAACGAAGAATGCAAATGAAACCTCTTCTTCTGCATGTCTAACACAGCAGCTTGAACCCCCTGGGGTAATGATACTCTTCAACAACCACCTCACTCCCCACCCCTCCACTGCACACATCTTCCAACAACAACACTGCGTCGGAGATTTGGAGACCTGATCAAACCAGTTTGCACTGGATGAAAAACGGATTCCATCAAACTGTAACAGCATCAGATAATCTCATAACAACAGCAGAAGAGCCCAAGTGCCCAAGGCAAAAAAGATTTAAGCAGCTGCAACTGAGGGCACCTCAGCCAGCGAGGGGGCCGTGAACCAGCACATTTCAAGAGTGAAGTCCTCTGTTGTAGGTTTTCTTCTTGGAATGACAAAGTTACACTACTGATCATAATCCTGCTGGTTTTAACGCTTTAAACAATAATCTTTCAAATGGTCAGACATCTTTAAACTATGTGTGTTTTGTATCTCATAATAGAAATGTTTTAGCTTCCAACTACAGCCGTGGCTGTCAGGAAGTACTGGTATTCAGTTCCTTTGGACCTGCGACCTCCTTTTTTCTACACAGTCCTGTTTCTATTTGGAAATGCTAAAGCTTTACACATACTGTAGTTCTATGACAAAGTTTTACATTTGTCCTGTGCCCCTGGAGGTGAATTCAGTGTTGAGAGCAACTGAATGGGCAGCGGATACTGTCTGGAGGGCAGCAGCTGGGGCTCATTTATACAGGACAGGAACAATGGACCGACTGACTGACATCTACCGACATGTGAAAGAGCGCTGTAGTGCAGCTTTGTAAGTTGTATTGTTGTATATCTCACGTCTGGGCGACTGCAATTCCCTCCTAGCTGGTCTGTCGACATGTGCCATCCGAAATTCTGCAGCTCATCCACAATGCAGCGGCCCGTCTGGTCTGCAACCTACCCCAATTTCTCCAAAACTGCACCGCTCCTCCGCACCCTGCACTGGCTTCTGGTGGTGGTCTGGATTTGATCCAAGGCACTGGTACTAGTGATCATCTTGGGCATCCCTATTTGAAATTCTTTGTTTTTTTCTAGGTTTTCACGAAGGTACTTGTGTCTGTTTGTAGCTTACTGTATTATCAGGCAGCCAGTAAGATGGGACAGACATCATCACCCTGGTAACCAAGAAAATGCTGGAGAAGCTAATCTTGTCTGTCTGTCACAATGATGACACAAAAGAATATTTGCGGGAGAAGATTGGCCGGACTCTGAATGTTGCCAGAGAGCGTTGTGCTTTTATCACTGTGCACATTGTAAACTTGTTGTTAGCTCTCTAGTCCAAACAACACAGCAGCACAACTCCTTGCTCTGCAGCTGTCAGGCCATGATTGTACCTGGCAGCTGACAGCTTCGAGTACGTTGGCTTTCACCTCCCAGACCACATTTCAAGTGTATTGTTGTTTTTAACCAGTGGCAGAATGCAATGCTATCTCCCTAATTTGCCAGAATTTAAAATAAGAAGAAAACGGAGAAGAAATCATATCCTAGCGAAATCAAAATCGGCCAACATGTTTGGCACACTCTTATCTACAATATCCCTATGGGCCTTTCAAAAGTTCCAGGTGTAGTCGACAAAGCCAGTCTACACAATTTTAGAGGCGATTGAATGAGTATGTTGTTCCTCTTACATTAGATGATGTCTGAGTTTACAGTCCTAGATCTCAGTACATCTCCAGACCTGTATTCAGGTGAGCTGTCCTCGTGACTGGATCACCTAACCAGGTAGGTACAGGGCCTCAGAATCTGCTGTGACATGCTCATCCATACAAAGTACGCGTGCAGGAATCCTCCAGTCGGTGCTGATGGAAAAAGAAAACTATGCCAAACAAAGAGTGATGAAAATAGGAGACGCTAGTCTATTATAGAGTGATACAATTTTTGCCATAGAAACAAAAGTCACATGTTGCATTTAAAAAATTAAATTTTTTTATTGAAGCACTCCACAGCAAGAGAAAACCCTGCATGGACACATGCACACATGATAAATGTATTCAATGGTAGCTCCCAGTCGGTCCCACTAACAGAAATGTTCTGGTTGAAGTCTTACACAATAAAGTGTATTTTGCGGACAAAATAAGATTTAGGCTGAAGTGCATTTTATTAAATTTAATTCAACTGTAAGTATTTGGTTCATTTTGACATCCCATTCAGAACGGTTCAGGACAAACACGTGTACGCTTGCCCCCCTAACAAATTGATCCATATGGTAGATCTATCAGTTGGTCCATCGTTCCATCCAACCAGGGGGTGTGGTCCCCTGAGAGTGATTCCTAATGAGTTTGGTGACCTGTCAATATAAGGGTCAAATTTGATTTCAAACTGTATTCTAACAATGAGATCCATAAATTACCTCCGTAACTTGAATGCAGGCCAGACCTGTTCTGTTGAACTAATCCATGTGGATTTAAAACACACCTTTGGATGAACAATAATCCAAACCTAATGTTGCAACCCAGAGAAAGATCTCACCCCTTCAGAAACAAGCCGACGTAAAAGCAAATGTACAAGGAGAGGATGGGAAGAGAATGAATAAGCAGAGGAAGACAGGAAGAGGAAGAAAATAGATGAGAGGAGGAGGAGGAGGCCAATTTATCAGTCTAATTATGAGAGACAGATCAGAGGCCTCAGTGCATAGTGGGATGGTCTGAGTCAGGGAAAAAAAAAATCTGGTCGGTCGCACTGAATATTTATAGAAGAGGAGCGAAGGGGGGAAGCATTTTATTAGCTAGACTAATGGTGGATGCGAGTAAACCTCTTTTCCAATATCTGGGTTGCTCTGACCTCTCTCATCTCTGTGGCCCCTTTTGAATAGAACAGCTCCCAGATAAGCTGGACCACTGCAGGGCGACCTTCTCAGATTTCAATATCAGACACCGCGTTTTAACCCGCCGTGCACCAGGGGAGGAGAATATGAGGAATAACTGGGAGCTGGACGCGATTTGAATAATGATTCCTGTGGTTTAAAACCCCCATTTGCAGGATCCTTTGATTTGCTGTCGAAACATGAAATAATAACAGCCATATGTAGTGTCTTTGGTTCTCTATGCATGAAGCTGCTTAACTACGTTGTCATACAGAAAGTGACTGGATCTTTATGATCTGCAAAAATGATCAACCACATTGTGAACAAAACAGTTAATGGTGCTGTAAAAACAATTACAGCAACATTATGGCAGGCAAGGTTAAATGAATACTCTCACTTACATTATAATTCTATTTTCCATTCTTATTCCTTATTTCACTGGTCTATTTTTCTATAATAATTTTGGAAATCAATATTTAAAGTGGTTTTAATTAAGAGGCAACTGAGTTCTGAGAATGTTTTAGTCACAGCTTTGTTCTTTTTGTTGAGTTTAAAAGCAGCTGTTGACTTCAGTGGAACTTTTTTAAAGAGTGCTCAATTTTAAACCTATAATATTATTATTATTATTATCGTCATATGCTCCCTGGCCAAAAGTGATTGCTGGCTTGTATAGCAGGCCTGCGATAAATCCTACATTTGTGAGGATTACAGTATTCAGTTTCACAGTTCAAAAGTTTCCTATGTGACTTGTGGAGCTGTTGAATTGAATGGTGTTGTACTGTGAATAGTTCAGGCCTGTGATAGATGGGCAACCTGTCCAGGTGTACCCAGGTAATCCAGGTGGGATTGGCTCAAAGGTAATTTTGAGGAAATTATAAGGAATTTAAGGACCTGTTACTGAAACCTCCACTGACTGTTCCATCAACAAATGAACAGACCCAAGCAAGAACAAATTTGAATCTTCCAATTTCATTTATAAATTTGATTAATTGTTGACTTTTGAATACTGGTAGCGCTGTACCTCTATATAAGATTTATGAGACATGGATAACGAGGGAGGAGATGATTCTGGCAAATTGGTCAAAGCTGTCGTCCAACTATTTCCCCCTCAGAAAAGAAAGCTGCCCTTAAATCAACTTTAAAACTGTCTGGTCTTGTTGGACTGGAATGTGGCAGTTACAACCAGACCTGATGGCACGCAGCCCTCAACGAAATAGAGCGAGAGACAGACAGACAGGGGCGGGGCTTAGTGAGGGAGGCAGAAAGAAGGGGAGAAGCTTGAGGGAAGATTCCCTCAGAGAGCATGTTCACGTACAAATACCACAGAGCATTCGCCAAACTGCCCTTTTTCTTTTAATATCGCTACTCAGGAATATTGCAAAATCTGATCACCGGCCCAGATTTCCTAAAGGTCAACTCCTGGAGAGTGAAGGCAAGGAGAGGGAAAGTGGAAATATATGTAATCCTAATTTATTGCTCAGACAATGAAAGGCGAGAAAAGGTGTAATCATTAAATGAAGACATACAATCATTTGCTATGACTTTGACTTTGAAAAAAAGGTGGCATTGATGGCAGGAGACTCAGACTCAGAGTCACTTCTGTATTTGTGCTATTGGAAGACAACAAATGGAGACAGTGACAGTCATGAAACCTGCGCTGCTGATGAATGTGATGCTTATGTAGTGGTTTTTTTTGCAGGATGTTATCAGACAGTGTCAGCAACAACAGCCTGTCCACAATTGCTTGGACAGAGGGTAGTATCATCAGATAGACACAGAACCAAGGGGGAGCCTAAGCCCCTCCCCTTTAGCCCTCTGACTGACGAAGTCCCAATTTTGCAAGACAACTGTTTCCATCTCTTTTTCTGATGTTGTATTTTCTACTTTATGCCATTGTCCCATTATGTCCTAGTTAAAAGTGTTGTAATGCCTGACAACTGCATTTGACTCCTAGTTTTGCGAGACTGCACGAGCTCCTGCCCCTCCCTCTTTGAATTCCCTTGTCACAGCCACCACAAGTACCGCACCTAAGCCCCCACGTCTCTCACACCTGCTTTCATTGATGACAGCCAACCAATGAGTCTTTGCTCTAAGCCTCGACATTGTTTGTCGATAGTGGTGAAAGTTAACCACTCTTTAGACCGATCAATACAGCCAGTCTAATGTGGCCAATAGCCCTCCCCTTTAAATTCAACAAGAAGCAAGCTAGTCTGGCATAAAATAGCATCATCAGTGAAAACCAGTAAACTCCAGTAGTTCCGCTCAACTTAAACTAATGAATCCAGATTACACAGTCAATAGTCCATGCAATCATATTTAATTTCATAAAAGTTAGCATACCTGTCACTCATCACAAGAAAATGTGCAAGTAGTAATTTATGGAAAGTGCCAAAATACTGTTACTCGAGTACAGTCCTCAAGAACAAATTTGAGGGACTGGTAATTTCCCTTTCATGCTCATCTCAGAGGGCAAATTTTCCACTTTGGACCCTAATCGATTCTGGCACAGATGATAACTTCTTATATAAGAAATTAAAAAGAAGCCTGAAGATTCTACTGGCAGCTAAGGCTTTGGTGGTGGTCTACTTGTCCAACTCAAATACTGCCCTTCCCCTGTAACCTCAGTTCTTGTCTTGCAATCAAAGGTAGGTTGTTTAGTTTAAGGTCATCTCCATGCTTGTCATGTCAATTGACCACTGACTTATGTCAACCCTGGCTTAAAACCCTTAATGCGCCTATTGATTGTGCAGTTCTTTGTGGGGGGAGTAACTGTCATTCCTCCTTTTTCCACGTCATAATTTCAATACAACTGCACCATCACTGCAAGGGGCAATATATTATTTACAGTCTGCTTTTAACCTAGAATTAAACACCAAAAGACCATATTTATGGTATTTTCACGTTGTCGTTCACCATCTTACTGCACAGTTTTAACACTAGATGCCACACATTTAGAGAGGGTAACCTCAGGGGCGCCGATTTATGTTTCTGCTGGTTGGTGCTCACAGTGCTTGCATGACTCGTTGCTAATTTGACACGCGCACATTCGTCTCACAGTAAAACACACACGTGGGTGCTCGGCAATCTCCGTGGGTGCTCCGACCCCGAAGCACCCACGGAATCGGCGCCCTTGCTTATAGGTACCTTGGCACCTCGCTTGACGATAAGTTATCTTTTGGTGTCCATACAGATAGCCTTTTAAGGAAACTTTCGGCCAAAATTAAGTTTTTATTTTCGTTTAAAGAAATGTTTTCCTTTTAATGCCAGAAAAGGATTAGTCCAGAGTATGTTTTTATCAGTATTACATTATGGTGATAAAAAATCTTATAAAAATCTTCTCAACCCAGTCTCCATAGAACATTGTCATTGCTTTTGATGCTTTTAATTGCTTTTAAGTATCTAATTGTGTCAATTTCATCTGTCCTCATTTGTATCTGTGTATGGGACTTTTTTTTTTCATTTGCTGCCATCTTGACCAGGACTCCCTGGAAGAAGAGCTATTGTATCTCAATGGGACCTTCCTGGTAAAATAAAGGATAAAAAAAATAATAAAACCTGCCAACCAGGAGCACCTGTCAGAAATGACACCACCATATTTGTCCCAAATACCTTCTGAATACCAATACCTCATGTGGGGTTTCGATAAAGATTGGGCTCTTTCCTTACATCCTCAGAGACCATATGACTGACTTACTGCCTGGAGCTACTACCTTCTCCTGTACAATCTGCCCTGCCCTGAGAGAGACGCAATGGAGGAATATTTCAAGGAAGTTGGAGAACAAATTGCTTGTGAATGCAGATAAATGTAAGTTTCACACCAGGCTGTCAGTTTTCAGGGGTATAGCACTGAAAGCAGGCAGGTGAGTGTACATCCTGTGAAAATACAGACAGTTTCCGAATGGCCTCCTCCCACTAACAGAAAACAGTTGCAGAGATGTGGGTGGTTTGCTAACTTCAGTGTAGTTGCAGCTCCTCTGAAATGTTTAATGTCCTCCTCTCGTCCTGTTTGAGTGGAGGCCTGAAGCAGTCTTTCAGAAAAATGAAGGACCTGTTCACTTATCACAAGTTCTGGCCCAGCCTACTCCTTCAAAACAGCTTGTGGTACTAGTTGATGCCTCTGACAGTGGGATAGGAGCCGTTCCTTTACAACATTCCGACTCTGATCATAAATGTAATCCCTGTAATTTGTTCTGCAGAAAGACACAAAGATCTCAGAAACTGGAGTCTGTTAGCAATCAGGATGACCTTGGAGAAATGAAGACAGAGGGCTGACCAGTAATTTTTTGCTTTGGAAATACCACAAAGATCTGTATTCATATAAGTCATGTCAGTTAATAGTCATATATCCAGTCAGCAAAAAGGTAAAACTCGATTTAACTTCAGCGTAAACTATCTCCTAGGTTCTAGAAACATTAAACCCAATGCTTTATGAAGACAACTTAATTTGGAGTGGTTTGACACCAACCACGACCTCATTTCACCTACAGCCTGTGAAGTTGTTGCAGTGACCTGGGAGATTAAAGGTATGGTAAGAGAGGTACTAAAATACCTCACAATGATCTCTTTGATTGTCTCTTTGTTACAGAAGTCATATGTTCTCAGGTCCTGCAGTGCGCTCAGAACTCCCATTTTGCCTGTCACCCTGGAGGAAATTGCAGATACAATGGAGTTTGTTTCTTTCTGCTAAGTCTAGGCCTTGGGTTAATTGTTGCAATGCACATCAGTTGGAATGTTGCAACCCCTTCCCATTTCTAGTCGACTATGGCCTCACATAGCTCTGGACTTCATTACTGGTCTCACCCCTTCACAAGGCAACCCAGTACTTCTAGCTATTGTTGACAGATTCTCCAAGCTTGCCCACTTTGTTGCCTTGCCCTTTGTTTGTGTAACTTCAGATGGCAGGGTAAACCATGCCCTGGCGCTCCATGGAATCTCCATGGTCATTGTGTCTGACTGTGGCTCCTCAATGGGCCACTGTCAAGTTTGTCCTCTGGTTTTCATGCCCAGACCAATGGCCAGACTTTGCGGGCCAACCAAGACCTGGAAGCCATCAAGTCACCCTTTTGAGGCACTTAACTGTGCTGGGTGGAATGTGCACATAACTCTTTGGTCAGCTTTGCAACAAGTATGTTTTCGCTAAAAAATATAGCAATCCCCTCCATGCAACATCATCTACATTGGTGTTGCAAGAACTGGAGAGATACCAGAGCATCTCTTCAATGTTTTGTGGATAGAAATTAACGCATCACTGATCATCACCACACCCCCACTCCCAGCCACGAACCATGTCAGATTGTTTGGCTATCTTCCAAGAATAAGCTGTTAAGACAGAACCCAAAAGGCTTGTTTCCCACAACATCACACCTCTAACCATTGAAAAGATCGTTAATCCTACAGCAGTTACTAAAAGTACTCAGTTCCATGACAATTCAGTTTAAACATGTCTCCACCAGTCCTCTGGGGAGCGAGCTACGTTTCCATGTGCTGCAGTGTAGGCCCTTGTCAACCAGATATGGTACATCACAAAAATGCTAAGGGAAAGTCATTCCCCCACTAAAATTGTTGCTCTGGAAACATGTGGCAGGAGTTTTCTCCATCTGCTTGATTCAATGTACTGCTTTAATTGTCAACATTTCCTATCTGATAAACAGTAAAAGCAGAAAACCATTGGTGACATAAGAAAGCGTAACACCATTGCCTCTTTGTCTGCTCTGAACAGTCTGGCCATTCTCCTCTGACCTCTCTCATCAACAAGGTTTTTCTGTCCGCAGAACTCACTGGACATTTAGTAAAGGATTGATGAGATTCATCAAACAGCCAAACATTACACACTAGTTTAACACTAGAGATAGGTATCACGGTGACACTCATTCTGTCCTCCTTCTCAATGAACATTACAAATATTACATCATTAACAACACATCTACCTGGATAAAATGTATGCATGTATTTAATTGACCACTGACCTGGTAAACCAGGTCCTTTTTTTTCCTGAGACCTCTGCTTTGGGAACCTCGAGAGGCTTTGGAAAGTAGCAACTACTTGCAGACTTGCAGTTGCAATCACACCAATTGGAAAATGCTTATCTTAGCCAGCTAGCTAACCTAACATTCAATATTCCAGAAATGAACACATTCCATTGACTCTTGTGCCTTCAGCAGGGCAGAGTTATGTAAAAGAAGCCTCTGTTTTTAGTCTGCCAAGCTTTCTGCTCTCTCAGGGGTCGGCAGTGTCAAGATGGTTTGGTCAAATGTGTACATTTGTGTGTTAAAGTACACCAAATGCAGCTGTTATCCATCACACATTATTCAAACTCTGAGAAACAAGCCATCATGGGGAGTTCAGGGTTCTGTGTCTTGCCCAAGGAGCCCAGGATCAAACGACTGACTTTGCGGATAGTCACATTTTTTTTTCTTCATATCTTAGCGTTTTAGGCTTGTCGACAGCAGGCTAAATAGAAGTCATGGCTCTGGATTTTTTTCATGTCTCTGCTCTGTCTTTCCCATCAGACCAAGCAATCCTTTGACCTGTCTCGAACCCTTAGGTATATAATTGCAGGCAATTCAACACAACGTAAAAGATGTATCCCAGATTACAGACAGGGAGAGATTGCAATACAGTGTTTTAATTGAGGACATTTACTTGGTGCATCTGTATTTTCAACAATAACATTCCTTATAACCACTGGCGTACACCTTGCAGCACATCTCTCTCCCTGACTGACCTCAATTTGTGGACTTCATAAAAAGGTGGACAGATATCTGGCCCTGTGGTCCGGGAGGTAATTACTAATGTAACCGCTGCTCCTTGGGGAGGGATGATACGATGCATCAGCCGGCGATCCTGTTTGGAGACAGGCCAGCTATTTCCTGTGGAATCAGGCAGCATTAACCTCCTGGATGCAGATCCATTCGTTTGAAAATTAGCAACTAATTAGAAGGCACTTGTCATTTTCCGGATACACTGCAGATGAAAAAGAAACCAACAAAATGACAGTGAAGAAAAAGACCCACAGTGGATATATCGGTTTTGTTTTTACTGTTAATATCGTAGTTTTAAAAAAAAAAAATTTTTTACTTATTATTTGGGATTTTGTTAGATGGCTACTTCACAGGTGGGGCATCATCTTTGACATATATACAGTATAATTTATAATTTTTAGAATTTCTTCTTTAAAAAGAATATTATATTGCAACTATCAAATAGTAAAATGGAAAATAATTAGACAGAACTGTTTTACTTTTTTAGCATTTACCTTAAAATTATACACAGCCAGAAATTATAGTCACAAATCAAATGGTAACTATTAAGTGAGGAGATAACATAAAAGACAGTTCACACATACATTTAGAGGGGTCACTAACTCCTTGGGATAAAATTGTGTTAATATATCTCGTTTTTTTTATTAGTTTTATTAACAGGTTTTATATCTGTAATTTCTTTTGGGGTGATGAGTAGATTTGAAAGCTTAACTGCCCACAAGATGCTGCACTCTTTAGAGGCAGGCAATGTATTTGTCTGGGTCTTATTAGGTGACCGACTGTGTGTAAAAGCTGCGATATGATTGATACTTTTTAAATCATTGGTTAAAAACTATAGTAACAGATAGCTCAGAAATCTTGGTTCTTGTAAACAAGAATGTTACGCAAAGGTATGTGCTGCCTTTATCTAATTTTTGCCACTGCTGGGTGATAACATTTGGAAAGATTTCGGCTCCACATTGTCACTATATAACTGACGGGAGAAGAGTTACCTGCCAGCTCACGCTAACAAAGTTTAGATAGATGGTATTGTGTAATTGATATTAGTGAATTCGACTCACCCTTGTTACCTAAGAAATTGCTTTCATAGCCCAAAGCCATTACCACGTTCCTGGCGTGGTTTCCAAAAAATTAACTAATTCATATTTACATGATGACTTTAAAAGCAACATGCAAATAAATTATTGACAGTCATCAACATGCCAAAGCTTCTATAGTGACAGTATGTGGGCACAGCTAGACCCCCCTGAGCAGCTCTGCTGCTGCCTCAGAGGGCGAGCCTCCTGTATGTCTCCGTGTAAGAAAAAGGCGGGACCGGGGGGAGTAACGAAAACGTGGTATGGAGTTTAATTTAAACTGGGAATTCCACAAGCGGAATGGATTTGACTGACGGCGCTCTGAAAGTACCACCTAGTGAAGAGACAGATGAGCTGAATTAGAGACGGTAAAAGTGGGTGGCTCCAATATTATTGGTCTTAAAAAGTGAGTGGGTCTTGTCCCGACGCCCCTGGCACAGACAAGTTATGAGCTTGTTTCTTTCCAGGAGGACAGTCTCATGCATGTACATGTTTGACAGAAGAAGAGTCAGATTATATATTAAGTTACCATTCACACCCTGTGGATGTATGCTCTTATAGTGGTACTGAAAGTTTTCTCTCCGGCTGGGTGTGTCTGTGTGTGCTGGGGGGGAATAACAGAATCTACAGGTTCTCTTACCTCTCCAGAGGAATGACCATCGCTCATCGTCTTTAAGTCACCACACATGTACCTTTGTCCTCACGTTAGTTGAGGCACTAAAGTTGAACTAAAGTGATCAATATCAGAGCCTTTTACATTGGCCTAAAATAAAAGTTACACACTCATTAGTGCTATATTGCATTACCAAATAAATTGAGTCATAATAACCAGCTTTTCATCTTCTTGCTAGTTTATTATTAAAATCTGAATGAATGCACCCATTTTGGCTCTCTGGAGTGTAAAGACCACCGTTTTGCCCCAATGATACAGACACCCGGTGGGCCAATCAAGATGGATGATCTCTTTATGTTTCTCCAAGTCGGACTGGTGCCGAAGTCTTCCTGGCCTTTCAAAGTTTGAAATTTTGACCTTTAATTAAGAGACTCCCCGCCGGGCCAATCAGAGGAACGTCTGAGGCGTTAGAGCACGGCAGCAAAATAAACCCTCAGTCTAAGTTTTGTCAAAATCTGAGCAACGGCCTCGGATCGCTTGTGTTAAAATGTTTGACATTTAATCAGAGCACCCTCATTAGGTCAATCAGTGTAGTCTTTTATGCGGCAGATTGCCGTTTTGTGTCAACCCCTCTCACGCCCTTTCTAAACTTACTTTGAACTTTCAAGCTTCGTTTCGTTATCTTAAACTGAAAGGCGAAAGACACATTGACACAACTTTGGGAAACCAACATTTCTTGTGTCAACGTCACATGCTTAGTCAACCGCAGTGCACCCCATAATCAGCCCCCTATGAAGTTATGTCACGGAACAACAACATCTCACTGCTTCCATCTTTAGGACGCTCAGGAGGAGAACGAGTGAAGGAGACTTGTTGATGCTGCGGAGCTGCTAGGACAAGACAAAGTACAATTATTGCAAAGCCTCACTTTGTCTCAAGAACTATTGCAGAGCAGAAAAAACACTGAAGGACACCAATAGACATGTCCAGTGTCCATGCCAACCATGCATGGCTCTACACATTCATGCACTGCCGGAAGAACCGTCGCAAACAATTTTAACTTAAGTGTCTTGCCCCAAGGACAAAATGGTACTGGCATTGAACCGGCAACCTTCAGGTCAGTGGACGACCAACTCAGCCGCACGGTCATCCCTTTCTCTTTGATGTCACACGCCAAAGAGAAGCACTTAGAGCAGCCTGGGAAATTATGTTCAAAAACGATTACACATCTTGCAGTTGTATATTATCTTTTGTGTGTTAAGCTTTTGTGCAGAGTTATAATTTGCAAACGTGAAAGCTTTCTTCCTGCTTGTCGAAGCTACTAGAGGTTAGTTAATGTGAAAAGCCGAAGAAAAACTGGTTTAGTGCCTTTACTTGTCTCAACAACTACCAGAAATGTTGTAAAGACATTTATGTTCCCATACAGTGAATCGTGAATGTCTTTACGTAGTGCCACCAGTTGTTGGCAGCGTGGTTTTCAGTGAAATGTCCATTCTTGACATTTGGTTCAGACGTCCATGTCACCATCAGGATGAAATGTAATAAGTAATTCTATTGTGTAGCTAATGCACTCAAAGCAGCAGGGAGGGGGTTGATAATTGGAGGCTGTGAACAAGTAAAAGTAGTTGCAAATTGCAGGTTCACTGTTACCGTTCTGCAGCACATACAGAATAAATGCGAATTAAAGCCTGAACTGCACAACTGTCACAAGTGCTTTTCACTTCTTCATTGCAATGAATTGTGATAATTGTGATAATGCCCTAACTTTTCATCTAGCACCATCTTCAGGTCAACACTTTAATTTGTCTTTTATGCTGCACGATGCTGTGAAATGACGGAGAGTGAACGCGCTTGCTCCTTTATGATCCTAACACGCGGAGATGTATGACGTGGAAGCGCCCGCAGCTCAATCTGTCTCACTGCGTTCTGCCGCGCTGTGTCCGAACGTGCTGCAACACTAATTAAGAATGCAATAATATTTTCAGGATAAACACGAGTGAATATGTGCATGCATGCACATATTCACCCGCACACATGCACACACGCACACACACACACACACACGCAAATGCAGCCTGTGATGCATGTCAACATTTATGTTTCCCTCTCTTTTGCTTTCTCTCTCTCCTTGTGTATGTGTTTGTGTGTGTGTGTGTGTGTGTGTGTGTGTGTGCATGTTCTGTGTCCAGCTGGAAGGCTGAGGCCTTTGTACAGCAGTCCATATTTTCTTATCTGTTCACAAATAAACACGACTGGCGTGCGTGTGTGTGTGAAGCAATAAGTCATATGTACTCAAGACCAATCAAATGAACATATTCTGAAATGCTTTACATGATTGTTTACCATTGTTTAATGTATTATTCTTCACATGGACAGTCCATCCAGAGAGACATCGCCTCTCACATCAAGCTTCTAAAAAAGATGGTGTGTGTGTGTGCGTGTCCTGTGATTTTGTTTGATAATTTTTTTTCACGACACCTATCCTTTTCCAACATAAACTCTCTCTCTCTCACACACACACACACACACACACACACACACACACATGTTTGCTGATATAAAGAACCACTCTGGTATATTCCTGTTACCAGGGGTAGTAAGAATGTGCCTCATCGTGCCTCTCCATTTAGAATCTAGGATGAATCTCGGGTGTTGATGTCAGGTAAAGTGGTGATCTCAGGTAAGTTATACCTGGATGAAAGGTAAATCTATTCTCATGGGACTCTATTGGTGAGAAGATTTAACACAATGAGGTTATGGAAGGACCAAGCAACATTCTCTGTCCGGTACAAAAACAGGAAAGGAGGTGACTCTCTTCCTCTGCTCTCCGTTATCTGAGGAGTCTTGACTGGCCCGTCGACGCTTCTGCTGATCGAGGCCCCCCCTTCACCCCCACTACCAAACCTCCTCCTGATGCAAATTACCCCCGGGTGGGGGAAGAAGATGTCTCCTGCAGTGGGACTGAGGCAGGACGGATGGAGATGGGTGGGAGAGATTAGCGGAGGCAGGGGAGGAGTGAGAGAGAAATAATGCTGAAGGACAGAAAGAAGCAATCTGAGAGAAACAAAGAGGGTGACAGGTGTGTGTGTGTGTGTGTGTGTGTGTGTGTGTCTCTGTGTGCGTGTGCGTGTGTATGTGTTTGTGTGTGTGTGTGCGTGTCTGCATGTGTGTGTGTGTGTGTGTGTGTGCGTTTGTGCATGTGTGCATGTGTGTGTGTGTGTGTGTGTCTCTGTGTGTGTGTGTGTGTGTGTGTGTGTGCATGTGTGCGTGTGTGCGTGTGTATGTGTGTGTGTTTGTGTGTGTGTGTGCGTGTCTGCATGTGTGTGTGTGTGTGTGCGTTTGTGCATGTGTGTGTGTGTCTCTGTGTGTGTGTGTCTGTGTGTGTGTGCATGTGTGGATGTGTGTGTGTGTGTGTGTGTGCGAATGGTTCACGCCCTTCCTACATCCAGAACATGGTCAAACCCTTACACCCCAGCCCGTCCACTCCGCTCTGCTCCTCCCCCACTGCGAGGGGCGGAGCCACCACTCATCTAAATCCCGTCTGTCCTGGTTCCTCGTTGGTGGAACGAGCTCCACATTGACATCAGGACAGCAGAATCCCTTCAGTGCTTCTGTCGCAGACTGAAAACTCCAAAACTGAAACTGTTTTGCCAGTTTGATAAATGTTCATGTCTCATGATTCTTGCACTTTTTGTGAGTCGCTTTGGACAAAAGCATCTGTTAAATGAATGTAATGTAATGAGTGTGTATGTGTGGGCACTGTTATAAATTTCTCAAGCTACAGAGGAACACAGAAGAACAAATCACTATTATTTTTATCATTACAACGTCATTGCATCTTTACATGTCAGTATTATTTTCTATGTATTGTCATTTTGGACATTGTATATTTATTTACTTAGTTGATAATGAGAGATGAACATCCTCCAGGAAAGGCCTGGTTCTAAACTTACCTGCTTCATCCCGAAAGAATTAATAACTGATGGACATTTAATTTTGTCCTAGTTGACAACCCTGCAACACATGTTATGGGGGAACACTACACCTGCGCTATACTCATAAACACAAAGATTATGACACATGTAAGTATCACTATAAATACAACTGTTACGTAACTGCTCTGTCTCACTTCTCTCCCCTCCTCTTCCCCCACCTCTTTTCCTTTATGTTCTGCCAACCCCTCCCCCCCACACACACAGAGACACACACGCACACACACACACACAAACACACTCAAACTGCAGTTAATTTTGACCAATCACACACACGCAGACACACACACATACACACACACACACACACACACACACACACACACACACACACACACACACAGAGACACACACGCACACACACACACACACACAGAGACACACACACAGAGACACACACACAGAGATACACGCACACACACACACACACAGAGACACACACACAGAGATACACGCACACACACACACACACAGAGACACACACACAGAGACACACGCACACACACACACACAGAGACACACACACAGAGACATACACACAGTCACACACACACACAGAGACACACACACACACACACACACACACACACACACAGAGACACACACACAGAGACATACACACAGTCACACACACACACACAGAGACACACACGCACACACACACAGAGACTCACACGCACACACACACACACAGAGACATACACACAGTCACACACACACACAGAGACACACACACACACACACACACACACACACAGAGACACACACACAGAGACACACACACACTGAGTCTGATTCTGTTGGAGTTTTTTGTGTGGTTTGCTGATATAAAAATCAAACCCAATGTCCACGACTGTGTGTCTGTCTGTGTGCTGCAGGGATTCATATTGAATGACCTTTTGCCCTTTGGTGCGGGGAGTGGGGGAGGTGGGATGGCTTTGTGGACGGATCTTCTGTATTTACAATGTGATGAATATGTATCGATGTTTTTGCGACCCAAGTAAACGGTGAACGGTCTCTTTCCTTGAATCTGCAGTGTCGACTACTGATCAGTTATCATAGAAAGACAGCGTGGTTCACAGAATCCGTGGTTCACAGAATCTGTGGTACAGTTCGTCACATTTTGGTTTGACACCCCCTTTTGCCTTTTGCCTGAAGGCTTCATTTCGATGCCAGTGTGTGAAATAAAGACTATGAGAAAAGGCTGGAGCGGAGTGATAGAGGGGCTGATAGTGTCACTCACGCTTCACCTCTCCCTCACTGTCTCTCCTGGCCCATAATCTGTCTCTCCCTCCGTAACCTCCTCTCCATTTCAAAGCGAAAGGGAAAAATGGCCTTCAGTGGTCAGATCCATCTGATCCTATCGCTCGCCTCCCGTCGGCTTTAATGTAAGCAGATTCCCAATCAGACGGGATGAATCCAATCAAGGCGAAAGGGGGGAGGGGCAACTATCTAGGGCACTTTCCCCGTTGACTGCTGCAGGCCAGGGAGATTAGAGGACGGAGGCAGGGAGGGGAGGGGAGGGGAGGGGGGGTAAGACAGGCGCCACGTCTACGAGGAAGAAGAAGCCTTTCATTCAGCGATGCAACACTAAATCACACATGCATTCATCACCTTCACCTCCATTTGTCTACCCCCCCTCCACTACAACTCCTCTTGGATACAGAAATGCAAATTCGCCTCCTCCTTTTCTATTCACTTTTCTTTTATTTATTATTTCTACCATATGGACGCCAGCGAGGATGGGAGGGGGGGCATAGTGTTTCTACAAATCAGCATGACTACTGCTTGATGCATCCTCAAACTTTCCTCCCTCCCTTCCCTTTTCTTCCGTCTCCTCATCCCTTCCACCACCAACGCCCGGTGACGGCTCTCCTTCCTCTCTCTTCTCTCTGCGAATTTCCAAAGCTTAACTTCATTGTCTCAAGACCCACTCCGCTTTCATCTTAAGACAAAGATTTATGTAAATCTTTGGGCCCGGCGTTAATGCGGAGCGCCGTGTGAGAAATAGCATTCCTAAATCGTGGCATTGTTGTTGGAAATGACAAGGCAGGCCCCGTTAATCCTACAATGCGATCATCCAAATGTGTCATAATGCTGTGTGTAGGCAGGCGAATCTGAATATCAAAAAGACGGCTCGCACCTCTTATACGGCGCCTTCAGTACTTCCACCGCGAACACTCCACTTCCCTCCCTCTCCCTCCGAACAACTCACGGGGAATCGATTTCACAAAGTGTCGCAATCTGAACTTTGTTCCAAAAAGAAATCACCATCACATTTTGCTTTCCTAAATCATTTACCCTGTTTTCATCCACACGTGAAGGAGTTGATTCATTACAAACCACATGTGTGTAATTGTAGTGGCCGTGATCATTGTCACGAAGACGTATTTGTTTCAGAGACAGCAGTCGGAGGCTTTGTGGCGGAACAATCTGCGGATACAAAGGGAGACAGAGGCCGGTATTGACACCTTGTGTCAAGTCGCCACATGTACGGGGCTTTTTAGCGACAAGCGGTCACCTCGCGTTCATCTATTTCGGCAGAGCCGCTCCGTCCTCGTGTCCACGTGCGGCGCTGCACTCGGGGGTTTAAATTGAGCGGAGTACAAGTCTGATGAGGATTCATCTTTGCCTGGCGGGAAATTGACTGTGGAAGTGAGGCGGTGACCGAGGAGGCGATAGGCGCTTTTCTGAAGAAGAGCCATGAAGCAGGCGTGCCAATCCATTGCACCGGGACAAGGCTGCTGAATGATAATGTTCATAATTAGCGGCCATGTGGAAGTCTCCTCCCTGATTGGTCAGGAAACCCCTGTCATAATTAAATGCCTGGCCCCCCGGCCCTTCTTTCCCTTTCCCAGCATTACCTCCTGACGCCCTGACACCTCCTCGTCTGACCCCTTCGCTCCTCCTCCCCCCGCCCCCCCTTCATTCCTCTGCCATCCAGTCGGGGGAAGAGCCCTGCAGGGGGATTTTGTCAGGGAGAATAGCAGCGTTGATCTTGAAGGCTTAAGACCCTACTGTACCTGTCAACAGTGTGGCTTTGGTGCTGACGACCAGCGGCTTAAGTCATTTGAAGTTGCTTTTTTTTTAATGAGGAGGGGAGGAGGTGCAGCGAACGCTGACAGCCAGTCAGGGTCTTGAAATAATTCCATACCTCTGAATAACCAGAGGTGTCTGTCTGACTTAATCCAACCCCCTCCCTCCCTGCCGCTCTGCACACACACACACACACACACACACACACACACAGACTTTTAAGGTGGTGGAAATAAAAGCAGGTTGCAGGGCTAATGATGAGGAAGTGGTGGCAGCGAGGGGGAACATCCCCGTCATGTGTGATTCAGGAAAACCAGGGTGTGTTTCTTATTTGATATGCACTCGTTTGTAATTACCCATGGTCATGTTTTTACGATACCATAATGCTGAACATTATCCCAAACGGCGTAAACTGCAGATGCGATTATTTCATGTATTCGATATATTGGATTATTTGGTCTAGAGAAAGTACATCACACAGTCCGAGGTGACGTGGACGTCTGCAAATGTCTGCTTTGTCCAAAGACAAAAAACAATGAATGCATTTGAATAGATGCTGTCAGGTGAGTTATCAACTAATTATTTCAGCTTTAATGTGAAGGTCATTTCTGGAGTGTGTGTCTCAGGCCTCGGAGAGTGTTGTTTCACCTGCGATGCAAGCGAGCGTGAAGCCGGGGCTTCGCTCCTCGTGTTGCCAGTCTCTCCCCCTCTCTGATTGGGTCTCATTACTTTGCTCTCACTTTCTTGCACTTGGCTGGGATAATCCCCCCTGTAGGGGACTTCAAAGTGCAGGCCAACCAGGGAAAAGCCTTAATTACCCATTTGCCTTGAAACTCCAGCCAAATCACAACTCGCCCCAGTCTGTCCGACTCCGTACTCTGCCTCCCTCAGACTAATTGTGGGTCTGCATTTCTTTTCTTTTTCTTCTTTTTCCTTTCCCCCCCTCCGCTGTGAAAATGGAGAGATGAAATTAAATCAAAAATCTGAAATGGGAAGCAGGTGATGAGCGAGTTAGTGACCTCATTTCAGGAAGCCAATTCATCTCCATGTGTGCTTTTTCTTTTACGATGACGATAAAGAATCACTTTCTCAGAAACAGTGCTGCTATCAACATGGATTTGAGTATTTCGTTACTGCTGCCATTCAACGTCACAGAGAACTATATAGCACATGACAGCTGACCAGAGACTCCTTCTATCTCTTTAGAATTAAATTTAATAGTCACAGCTCGTCATTTATTCATTGCGATCTTTGAAAAATATTAAGCCCCACAGATTGATGGCGAGGTTCAACATTTTTAACAGGAAGCACTGCCACCTCTGAAGCGGCGCAACGTTTGTGACGTGGCGGGAAACAGGAGAGGAGACAGATACCAGGGCTGATAATTCTGTTCGCAGTGACTTTAAATGAGCTGAATAAACTTAAGTGTTTTCACTGCTTTCAGCAATGAAAAGTGCTCTATAAATGAAATGTATTATTATTATTATTATAAATGAGTGCAGTGCAACAGGAAGTCGTGATGCTGATAACTACCCAATAATGCAGAATCAGTAAGAATGTCACTGAAGGTTTAACTATACATTCTCAGAAAGGAATTGCAAAACGTTTACAGTGAACGTACGTGAACGTATCCTGTTAGTGTAATACCTGTAAACTGTGAGCTGGTGAAGTTCACTGCACTTACCTCAGACTGCTCAGAACTGGAGGCTCCTTTTGATTACAGATATTCAAATATCTAATTTTACATGAACTATCAGCACACATTATCTGCTGACCATTAACCCAACTGTTATTTTACGTCTTATTTTGTAGAGAAAATTAAGTCTATTATCTATACACATTCTGCTTTCTTTAATTATATACATATAAATGAAAAATGCCAATGACTATCTTTAATCAAATATGTCGGACAGGAACGTGTCAGCCTCCTGCTCTCGGTTTCCCCGTGTTATTTTACATTCTGGAAAGACGTTGAACATTATTGATTATGCCAAACAACACATGCAATTATCATTAAATAGAAAATATTGTCACATGCTTTGATTTAAGGATGACAATTCATGCAGTACTGGTTACCTTTTTATTTTATTGAGCAACAAATGAATAATCCATAAAGAGAGATTTCTTCATGCAGCTCTGTCTTTAAGATTGCTCCAACTGAAACTGAATGTTTCTTAACAAATAAGAAATGTTGGTCAGTAGTTTTCAGGTATGTCATTGTCATCTGTCCTTAATAGACTGGCATTATTGACTGTATATTATTGGTGTTTATAAATTGGGTTTTATTCATACATTGCAACAAAAACAAAATCCACACAATTCTGTTGCATCTTGTCCTCTAGTTGCAATGTACCCAGGTTAAAACAGTTGCTATCGGATGTCCCACTCTGTTTCTTTGAGCATGATTGGTCATCCAGGAAACCTCCAGCCACTGTGAGGCTAGATTGTCGACGCCAGACACTTGAATCCCGTTTCATGTTGAAACTTGTTGCCAATTCTAATTTCCAGACTGCTGATTCTGGTGCTCTCCTGTTCTGCCTCCATTGCCCCCAGCTCTCAGGACTCATTCGGCCCTGTACTTCATTGCCCTTTCCCCTGCCTTGTCCTGTCTCGCCTCAGCCTCAGTCTTTGCCGCTACTCCCTACAACTACAACCAGGTCAATATTGTTTTTAGGACCGTGGCTGCAGTGAGTTGTTGGAACAAAGAAGTACCGCAGGGTAAAGTCTTTAAATGCAGAAACAACAGACAAACTGAGCTGAACCAAAAACCCTGGACCAGTGTGTCTCTCTGGCCATCAGATTTGAAAAGGGTCTCCCTGAGCACTGCCGGGAAAAGGCCGTCAAACTGGGGACTCCGACACCTCCGAAACTCCCCAAACACCCTCAAGCCCGAGCCCATGCACTCAGGTGGAGCTGGTTTAACATCCTCGCTGCAGCCAGACAGGCCCGTGAAGGAGCTGCTTACCAGTAATGGGGAAAACGTACTGCTGTTGCCATACCAGTCATTACTTCTGTCTGCACTCCCTGATTCAATAGCTGATGAAAAGCTTAACGGAGCTGAGCTCCTTGACACCCCTTCCCTGGCCAAAGCCCTTAACGGGCAGCTGTTAGCCCAAGGCATCACCTAGTTATTACCTAGATTAAAAATCAAAGTCCATACAATCAATTACCCTGGAACCCCTCTGGTACTTTGAATCACCTGGCCTGTGGCACAAGATCTACACACTGGATGGACGGCAGGTCAAATCATCTGATGGAGCACGAGCTCCCCCGGAGCCCCAGCCGACCCTGAGCCGCAGCCTCTGGCAGAGCCACCAGATCTCTCCACTGCTCTGGAAGTCTACCATGAGCTTTCTTCAGTGTTCAGTAAGGATCACATCTTGTCTCTGCCACCTCACCATGAAGTCCTCCAGCCCGGTGCTCCCCTTCCCAACAGAAGGCTTTACAACCTCCTGCAGAAAGCAAAGGCAGGAATAACTCACCCTTCTTCCTCTCCAGAGGGGGCGGCTTTCTTCGATGAAGACGAAACCCTGCTTAGACTTTTGTGGCCTGAACCCATTTTGGGTGTGTTTCCAGGGGATGCACAAGTAGTTACATGCTTTGTGACTTTTGAGGTTTTGAGGTCAGCTGTTGGTCAGCTTTAGATAAATAAACCACCACTCTTCTGTCCCCTGAAAACATTTCCACTGTGTCTCTCTTTGGTTGTGTTTGTATGTGCCTTCTTATTTTGCAGTAAGTTGAACTCATAGGGCCATCGTTTTTAGGTCTGTTGACACGTTTTGTAAGTTTTAATCTTGTTTTGTCTCTATATGTTTTCAGCATATTTGTGTACAGTTACCATGGTTTCAGGTGTCTTGTCTTGTAAACGGTAAATGGAATATATTTATATAGCACTTTTCTACTCTTATTAACCACTTCATACAGCGCTGCTGTTTACTGCGTCACATTCATAGACATTCATTCATATCCATATACTGCCAGAAGAGCAGCCAGAATGTTTTCAATTTAAAAGCAAGGGTTAAGTGTCTTGCCCAACGACACATGCGGACTATGGGAAACTGGGATCGAACCGCCGACGTTTGGGTTAGTGGACTAGTGGCTACCACCTGAGCCACAGCCTGCTGCTGGGTGTTCGATAGGTAAAAAGAAAGGTGCTATAGAAATGCGGCCCATTTACCATTCGTCATCTGTGGAAGGTGTCCATGCTGCTCTGCTATGCAGTAGTGCACACTGGCTCTAATCTAATATAATATAATCTAGTTTAATATAGTACACTGGTTCCTGCTACCTCAGGCCACAACCACAACGCTACTTTGAGTTTTCAAACGTATCATTGTTGCTACATTTACAAATGCCATCCACACTCCTCCGGTGTTTTGATGACCTAAAGCAGAGACGTTTGGAAACGCTGCAGGCCCCATTTTTATTTTCAAAACTCTGTTGTAAGAATAGATGGACAGAAAAGGGGACATTTGGAAAACAATGATGCAGTCACATACATTTGGTTCCTATCTGTCAAACTCCACTACCAGCGGTGAATGCTGCGCGTTGCTAACACTTAATGTCAGTATCAGTTCCACCTGTTTGTTGGTCCAAGAAAAGAAATCCCCGCTCTTGCTTTTCACTATTGCTGCTCCTGCTTCGTAGTATGTCATGTAACCAAGCAACCAACTGCAGACTTTGACAATCTGCTTCCTGTTTACACCATGTGCTCACTGTATGTGAAACGTCACGTGAGAGGTGGGATGGTACGGACAGGGATAATTAACCCGGTCGTGCCTTGTTGTGCTCACTTGTGTTTGCATCGGTGTTTTTACCTCAGGAAAACAGAACCCAGTGTATAAGTATATATAAGTTTACTGTCCATGATCTGATAAAAGTTCAGGTCAGAAAATGTTTTCCTTGAAGGTTTAATAGCAGATGCGCTAAAGTAATTCAAATATACCTCTAACATCTGTGAACAAGCATCTTGCGGTGTGTAGTTATTGACTGAGCACTCACATGACCACGCCCGAGTTTTATTTGTGTTGCGTGGTGGTAGAAGATGTAAAAGCTAAACTCTTTGAGCGGCGGGTCAGGCACCAGCCAATCAAACACATGATCTGTCTACAGACTGATTATTGTGGCGCATGGGGAATGATTTATTTACCATTATAGACAATGCTCTTTTAGCTTTTTTCAAGAGGCAGCCATGTTGTTGTCTTAACTGTGATTGGTGGTTCTAGCTGTGACACCAAGTAACAAGCATGTCCACTGAAAAGTGCTAAAGCAACGCTTATGTGTGAGTGCACAATAACAGATTAACAGTAAATGATGTGTTGAACTTTGCACTGGTCCAAACCATCAGATACATCTTAAGAAAGCCGCCACCTGGGACGTGGAATAGATTAGAGCCGGTAAAACAGGAAACACGAAAGCAGTCATGAGAAAAATATGAAATGTCTTTTACTGTAGTTTCGGCTTTGTATGAAGAGGTGGTGCTGACGGGAGAGTCAGGAGCTTTGAAGGTTTTATCTAATCACCAGGCCTTTTCTTCAGCTCCTCAGCACCACTGTGAGCGGCTGATGTTCATATGATGGTGGGTTCTGTAAGTTCACGTTCAGCAGCGGTAAATGTGTTTGTGAATAATAAAACCTTAGCGCATGGAAAGTATTTCAGACGTATGTTGTGATTGTGTGAGATCAGCTCCAAGAACAAAAAATGAGACCAACAAGCAGAGGGTGGAGAATTGTAACAGCTTGTATTTGTGCTCTGTTCTCATGCCGAGAAATATCAACGGGGGGAGGCGTGAGCCTGAAAACTGACATGGAGGTCACAAAGGTCAAACAGAAGAATTACTCCCCTCCCGCCCGACACACACACACACACACACACACACACACACACACACACGCACACACACACACGCACACCCACCCCCTAACACAGGAGTTCACTGCCAGTGCCAGTTAGAAATCACAAACAGAAGAAAAAAGCAAGTCAAACAAATGAAAACAGTGTAGTCATAGAAAACTATGTACAACCAATGTAAACAAAACATGGCCTCGTGTTTTTGTCACTTGAAGGCCCTCGGACAACTGTTTTAAACCCCCCTCTGTACAATGTGATTCATTACAACAGTACAAATGCATCAGGTTCTGTTTGTCCTGCCCAATGAGAGGAAAAAATAGATTGTGGCAGCCTGTAAGTCGTATCTTGTCACTGGAATGAAGTCACCCTCCCCCTTACACCCAGTATAAGAGCAAGACGTCCCAAAGTACTCAGAGTCCCCTATTCACAAAGGATGCACGTAGCCTACAAGTAGAAAAACAAAAAAAAGACAAGCTCCTCAGGAAAGACAGCAAGTGCCTACACATGTATTTCAAACCATCCATGATGGATAATCCATTCCAGAAGAAGAAAAAAGATACAAGTCAGGGTTTTCCTGAAGAGCAGAGCCGGAGCTCCGTCGTTTCTGAGAGGACACCTCCATCCTCTGTAAATGGAGCAAAACCCACCCGCCCACCCAAAACTCCCCCACCAAATCCAAGTGTGCTCAGTCATTTTTTAATTCATTTATTATTTTTTCATTACACCCAAGGCAGAATAAAAGTTACTAAAACTTAAGACTTTTACAGTTACAGTGACAAAAACAGTTTAAGAGACCCACAATTTAAATTGGACTGCAAAATAAAAAGTAAAAAAGGAACAATCTTTTTTCTATTTTGTAAAATGCCCAGGCATTCTCCAATATTACAAATACTGGTATACTTTTACAGTAAACAAGAAAAATGTAATATATATTCATATATATTTATATATATACTAAAACCCCGTCACCAAACTTAAAAAGAGAACAAAAGAAAAACAGTACACACACATCGCCAGTATGGCATTCAGAGAAACTTTAGAAGCAAACCTGGAGAAAAAAAATATTTCTTTTTCAAAACACACATACACACAAATATTATTTTACCCTTGTACTTGTTTCAATACTGTAAACGTATTTTTAGACAGAGTGCACTAAGTCTTTTTCTTAGTTTCTGCAGTTCCTGATTTCTATCCAGGTCTTCCTTGACTTTTTGTGTGGCTTTTGTTCATTCCTGGAGTTTTCTGTGGAGGGACAAACTTGTTATTATCAGAGAGGAATTTGATATATATCTATATATATAAATGTTTGTGTCTTTATATGTACATATGCATACATACATATATATATACACACACAGACACATCAGTATTGTGCTGGGCACTCCTAAACCTAAATTCAGCATTGTTTCATTTGTGTTAATTTAAATAATTGAAATGTCAAATTACACATGAACCAAATTCAAATTTTAGTTTTTTTCTCCTTGATGCATCATAAATCTGTTGCATTTGTCTGCGACAATAAAAAGGAAGATTGTTATTCAAGGCACACTCATGTCAAACTGAATGGCAGTACAAAACTGTCCCGGATTAATCATTATTATTATCATTATTTTTAAGATTATTATTTTTTTATAGTGCCAGCATTGGGAAAGCCAGGCCTTACAACCCTGGGCACTTCAGTGTCAGGAGATCCCGAGCTCTAGAACCTTTAGTAGCTTTTCTGTCCAGCCTTCTGTGTGTGTCGGACGAAAAATCGTAAAGTGCGGGTCTGTTGTTGAGAGCCCTGAAATTGTTTATTGTCCACATTAAATTAGATTGGATTCAAAAGTGCCACTATGAAAGAAAATTGGGGTTATGATATTCAAAATTACAAAAAGAGCATGGAGCGAGCTGGTGCTGCCTGTCTTAATATTAGTCCAACTATTTTGAGCACACACATTTCTCATTCTCTACACAAAAGTGTAACGGTGAAATTTTGAAGGATTCTTATTAATATACTTCATTAATCGGATTATACAATTATAGAATCACTATAACAATACAAGTCGAAATTTACTACTAATGTCCTTTCAACAAATTGCAATATATTTTAGCATAAAAATGCATAGGGATGTTGATTCTTTTTATGTATAAATTGGGATGATAAAATGTGAGACATACATTTTCTGCAGTAATCTAGTCAAAAGTGGGGCATCTGCCATGTATGCACATACATTTAACCCTCTCCTAACATATTCATATTCATAATAAGAAGCTGTGACTTTCCTTTGAAATGAGGATGAAGCTTGAACATTGGGCAGTAAGGGTGGGGCAAAGGGAAGCATGAGGACATAACTGTCCCTAATGATTTCAAAATATGATGAAATAGAAATGCCCCTGGAACATAGTTATTGAATAAATACAGAAAAGTAGTATAGCTCACCCTGAGATGTCCCTGTGCTCGCTCTCATGTCTCGTTCTTCCATGTCTCTCTATGTATTATGCATGGCTTCATGCTCAGTTTAATCCTAATAAATAATATAGCCTAGATGATATGGCTTCATGCAAAATATAATACATGGATGTATTAATGTAGGTTAGATGGTGGTGAGTGGGAGGTGTTTGGAAAGCAGAAGATATGACGGATTGTGGTTATAATGTTGTCAGGGTTTGGTACTATGTACCAGTCAGCAGCTGCCTTATCTAGAATCTGTTTCTTCTGGCTGGTTATGTTGTTCTCAGGAGGAACCCTCTTTGATTTTACATTTACTGTCAAATATGACACTCAGTGCTACATTTCGAATTAAATTGACATATTTTAGAGTCAGTTCATGCTACAATGCCAAAGGATTGTTGTCCGCGTATCATCATCATCACACAAAATAAACTAATTCTAGCATTCTCAGTTAACGCCACGTTCAAATTGAAGGTTGAATTCAGCCTCACTTTTTTAAAAAAAATCACACGTTTAGCTTAATATACAATTTCCTACATGTAGCGGCCAGAATGTTTTACTTAAATTAACTTTTGTCTTCTGAAAAAACTCTCAGGATATCATGTGGGTTACTTCGAAACAAAGTAACACAAATTCAAAGCAAAACAAATTTAAAGAAAAAGCCTAAATAAAATGTACCTGCACATGCCAAAATACAAAATCTAATAAATACAGAAATTATTGCACAGTTAAAGGCTCCACATATGTTATAACTCAAGGGACTGATTGTTTGAAAAGGAACACCAAATGAGGCAGTTTAGACAGCTTCAATTGGTGTTAAGATTTCTGTTTACACTTTTTTTTCTCAGTTGGCAGTTTCTTAGGCAAAAACACAAAATTAACCAAAAATTTATATTTCAGAAAAAGAGTATCCAGCTCCCCCATTTTGTTTAATTTTTAAGTCAAAGTGTGGCGCAGAGTTTGGAGATAGGGAACCTGCTTTAGGTTCTCTCTGCTTGTTCAATTTTGACCTCATTGGTCATTAAATGTTCTCCATGCCACTTTTTCATGTGTTTTTCCAGAGTGCTGTACACGCTGAAGGGCATTTGGCAAATGTCACAGCGGTAGACCTCCTTACCAAGCTGGCCATGTGTCTTCATGTGGCGCGTGAGCTTGGAGCTCTGGGCACAGGCATAGTTGCACAGCTCGCACTTGTAGGGCCTTTCACCAGTGTGACTGCGCCGGTGCACCGTCAGGTTGCTACAGTTCTTGAACACCTTGCCGCAGTATTCACAGGTGTCACACCTCCTGCTGTCCTTGGAGCTAGGTCGACCTGGACCTCCACCGAGATGAGGTGTACTGCCACCACTGGCGGTGCCGCTGCGGCCTGAGAGGCCACCATCCAGCAGATCGCCTGGGGGTGTCGAGAACCGCAGGCTGCCATTCTCTGACGAGTGCTCAGAGGAGGTGGCAAAGGGAGATTGTCTGGAGTCGGTGAAACCTAGGAAAGGGTCTTTGATGAAGTGGCGTGAGGCAGCGTAACCTACCAACCACTGGGAGTAGACGTTTTCAGAGGGGATGTGGGGTGGTGGGGGAATGTCCAGGTCCTTCTCAATCTTGATCCTCTTATTTGAAGAGTTGGACAGGCTGGGGCTGGTAATGGGGGTTGGTTTACGGGGGAACAGGCCTGAGAAAGAGTCACTAGAGCCACAGTTTCGGCCATTAATGGTTGTCCGCTCTTCCTGCCGGTGGTGATCCATTTCCCCAGCTACTGAGTCTTCATCTCCAATGTCCCGCTGCCCATCTAAAACCCTCTTGGAGAAGGGCATCCTTTTACGATTGTCAACTATCAAATTATTGTACTGCTGTATCGAGTTGAGCCCCCCACTTTCCACCATCTTCTCAAGAACGAGGGATGACTTCTCCTCTGATGGTAGTTTAGAACCATTCTCCCTGTTCCTGTAGAACTCAGATTCCATGCTGAAGTTGGATTCTGGTCGACTCTCATTCTCAAGTTCCTCTTCTTCTTCTTCCTCTTCTTCCTCTTCATTGCCTTCCCCCTGAAAGTCACCATCACGATTCTTCATGCCCTCACCTGTGACATCACTAGTGCCTGGTTCTGGGGAGCTTGTGGTAGACAGCCCATCATCTGAGCGGCCAGTAAGGGATCCAGCCTTGTGCATGTGGGTCTTCATGTGGCGCTTCAGCTTGCTTGCCTGAGAGCAGGCGTGGTCACAGAGCTGGCACTTGTAAGGTTTTTCTCCGGTATGGCTGCGCCGATGCACCACCAAGTTGCTCTGAAACTTGAAGGTCTTACCACAGAACTCACAGGACTTGACCTTGTTCTGCGTCTGGGGTGGGGTGGTGCTATTTGGGGGCATCGGTGGTAATGGGGGCGTGCTAAGAAAGGGAGAT